>NW_027366098.1:0-81531 GCF_046119375.1 Phyllobates terribilis
AAAATCTTTCTCAATTTTCTATTTTAGAAAAGCTACTTCAAATAAGAAAACAGTTGAGATTTTATTATTTTATTTCAATGTATTTAGCTTTATTCAAATATTTGAGTTTAGAAAATAAATCTTTTTTCTCACCTATATAAGGTAATGCTTTTAGATCATTATACGGTTAGCCAGTCGGTTTTTAGAGTTCAGATTGTTATGCTTTTAGAGCTAGTGAGTTAAGCGACTTAAACTATTGAGTGAAGGGAGTCTATGGAAGCCTAATTTTAGAGATCATGTGTCATGTCTAGAACTGTGTGTTCAGATTAGATTGTAGCTTTTGTCATTAAATTAATAGAGAAAGTGTTTTGAGTTCTTATTTCTTGTGCTTCACGAATTGTATTAAACACATTTTTAGTAGATTAAATCATGTTTGTACAAACTGAAATTTAGGTTCCTAAGATTGAACCCTTCAACGATCCTACAATTGGTATCAAAGCATTACCCGATTCTAAAACAATGACCAAGACCGGCGAATTCACCCTTGGCGTCTCCATCAACAAGCAACATCAACTTCAAGAATGAGAGCACGATGGGTGGTTTGGATTTCACACGACTTATATTCAAACCCAATACTACCAATCCTTGAAGATCAACAACCTCGGTGATGAGGAAATTCCTGCAACTGTCAAGGATAGAAAGGAATGGAAACCGAGCACTATATCAAGATGGACAAGAACTCTAAGGCTCGTCAGCTCAACCTCATTGGACTCAGGCGAACTGACATAGACAAGGTAATACGCATTGTTGTTGCCAAGGAAATGTGGGAGGCCATCATAGCCATCCAAAAATGAAGCTATAATATGAAAAATAACCACAAGTTCAATCTTCAAAGGAAACTCTGGTGATTAATGATGTATGTGGGTTAGATAATATACCGAACCTTCACTATTGACGTCGCAGGAGCAAAGGCGGTAGAGGCGCAGGGCACAGAATTATCTGTGTGAGGCATAGCGGTAAAAAACAGTGCTGGACGTGGTAGGGAAAATGGTGAGCATTTGGATCTGTGTTTTTAGGAGAGGAAGGGAGTGTTACGTCCGAAATGTTAAGGGGATTAGTTTGGGTTGAGTGTGGTAAGGTGCTTTTATATGTTTTTGCTTTTTTCCATTTTTTTGGGGGGGGGACATCATTGGGTTGCCTCCCGAGTAGTTCCTGAATTAACGTCTTTTAGCTTGACGACTACTTATGGTCATCCTTCGTCTTCCTTGAGCTCCACAAGGGTTGCTACCTCTACTATTGCATCACTCCACCCATCATGGTGAGGTTTAACTATTGACCATTTACATTTAATATTCAACCACTCCTTTGATCACAAATCTCCACGGCTCCATGTAGATATGCTCTCTCGACTATGTACGGTGGAAAGATTCGAAGTCTGGATTGAAAGAAAAATATCTTGCCTCTTTTATAGAAATCCTTCCTCAATATGCTCCTATCATGACATACCTTTGTCTTTTCTTTATATAAAACTACATTGTCATACATGACATGGAATATCTAAGCTAGCTCTTGCAGTTGTAGCTTTTGAAACTGGCCTACTTTGTCTGTCCTCATGTTGCACTTCCTACCGCACACCATTTCTTGTGTTTTAGCTCTATGGGGATGTGACATGCTTTTATATTACACCAAACAGAAATTTGATATTCCAATACGTGTCTTCTATGTGGTTCTGTATGCCCAAATAGCGTCATTGAGGTGCTCGCTCCAATCTCGTATGTGAGGTGTGTTCTCCAGAATGAACTTGATTTCCCGGTTTGACACCTCGGCTTGAACATTTTTGAGGATGATAGACAGTGGACACTCGCTGAGTGACGTGATACTTCCGGAGTAGTACGTTGACTGTCCTATTCAAGAAGTGAGTACCACGATCACTTATCAAGAACTTGGGTATCCCAAACCTAGATAAATTATTTGCCTTAAGGGAACCAATAAATACTTTAGAATCGTTCGTCCTAGTGTCTTTCACCTCCACCAATTTAGAGACGGAGTCCACTGCAAGTAAGATATAGGTGTACCCGGATGAGTTAAGGAATGGTCCCATGAATTATATGCCTTAAACATCAAAAATATCCTAAAAGATTAACAATGATTGAAGCATTTGATTTCTCCTATTCATATTCTATGTCCTCTAGCATCGGTCAGAGGATCTGCAGAACGCATTAGCATCCTGAAATATGTGCAGCCAAAAAAGTCCTTCTTTCAATACTTCCTATATGTCCTATTTATCATAAAATGACCCCACATTCTTCTGTGTGATAAAATGCAAGGACGAAATTTCCATCATTGTCAGTCAAATTACGCCTTATCACGTGATCTCGACAGTGTCCTCATACCTATGGATCGCACCAACCTTACAGTCGGGATTCTCTTTTCATCTTGTCGCTTACCGACTTGATTGCTCTTGCTGAAATTCACCGCGAAATAAGTAGTTAACCATGTTAGCATAGCATGGTATTCATCTTGTGGATTGGAGTACAAAATCACTACATACTAGCATTGAGTTGATTTTTCATGCTATATCTTCAAGAAATTCAGGATGATTTGTGGTATTAGAGACTTTCTCGTAATAATCCTCCATTGCCAATTTCAAGTTTTCACTGGATTTGTCAAATCTACTGCACGGGCGTGGAATTACTACCATGGGCCGCGACATTCTCAACGCGGGTCGCGACTTCATCCTTGTGTTCCTCCGTCTTGATTCTGGGTTTCCCTGCACTATTTTTTTATTCTAGATAGTTCACCGCATACCGCAGTTTTTCTGCCGGAGGCGCAGTAACTCAAGTAATATCCGCCCAAAAGAATACCTTCTGATAATTCGCCATGTATTGGCATCTGCTCATATTCAGTCTCATCTCTGACAATCCTGCTTAAATGGTCCGCCACTATGTTCTACGTTCCCTTCTTGTTTGGTATTTTTCAATATCAAACTCAAAAAGCAGGAGGACCCACCTTAGCAATTGTGGGTTGGAATCTTTTTTCTTCATTAGAGAATGAATTGTTGCATGGTCAGTATATATTATGACTTTGGCTCCCAGCAGGTATTGTCAAAACTTCTCCAAGGAAAATAATACAACAAGCATTTCCTTCTCAGTGGTGGAGTAGTTCCTTTGTGATCCATTAAAGTGTGATGGACACATTATATATGACTTGTGATACTCATGCGTCCTTTTGGCCTAGCACGGTTCTAACTGCGTAGTCACTTGCATCGTAGATGATCTTGAATGGTCGGGACTAGTCCGATGACTAGATGATTAGCACGCTCACTAGACATTCCTTGAGCGTGTCAAATGCCTTCTTGCAATCCATGCTCATCTCAAAGGTCACTTCTTTCTTCAGCATCTCGCCCAAGGGTGATGAGATCTTTGAAAAGTCCTTGATAAACTTTGGTAAAAACCTACATGGTCTAATAAAAAATGCACTTCATAAACGTCTCCCATATGCGTATCTTTGGTTGCAAGGGCTTTGTTCACAACAATGTGAAGGATAACCTTGGGAAGTGTGATGCAAGAAGTGATGAAGCTATCTTCCTTGGTTATGTGCTTGCAAGTAAGACATATAAGGCATTCAATCAGAGAACCAAGACCTTTGAAGAGAGCATCCATGTTCTCTTGATGAATCTTCTCTTGCCCCAAGATCTGTTACTCATGATCCTTTTCATGATATAGCTGGTACAAAATCTCAAGAACCTATAAGTACCTCAAGGTGAAAACTCTAGATCTCTAGTAGATTCGGGATAAACTCACCACTAGCTAGTATTAGAAAAAGATCATTTGCGTACTCAATCTCTAGAAAAATACTCTTAAGCGACACTTAGCCTCTCTTTAGTGTTTTAGCCAAGCTAATCTCAAGTGTAATACTCTCTCAAACACAAGGTTCACTCTCAACTCATACAAGCAAATCTCTCTCAAGCTTTCTAAGTGACTTAGGCTATGACTCTGATTGTTGCATGTAAATCTTGTGCCTAACAATCACCTAATACACACTATTCATGGAATTCTAACTTAGTCTCATCAAGATATAACTTCCAAACTTGCATTGCAAAAAAATACTCCACCTCAGCAATCCGCTTTGATCAATCTTTAACTGAATTGCATCGATGCCCAACATTTCTTTGTGTTTCTTCAGCTTGTTGATCCCGCTTCCACATTGCCAATTCGCGTGCTTTATTATTTGTCCAGCTCATTGATTCCTAGCGTCACGCTCTATTATAAAATGGTTCTCCCAACCTCGTTGCACTCCATTGTTCCAATTCCAACTTCCAGCCTTCCTTTGCATAGACCAAATCCTCTAAGCGCGTCACCAGGATTCCACATGTGTGGCGCTGGATCAATTAGTAGCATTTCTCCTTAGCTCCTAACTTGAAGCACGATCCTCTCACTTAAAGTGCAACATCGCAGGATTAAAGCGTGATCCTCTTGCTTCTTATTCTTTACAACTAAACTTATTTAGTTATAGCGAGACTCGGATTTTCCCACTAGATTCATAGCTAGAACCTGGAAGGTCTAAGCTAGTCCTACTATCTTAAAGTGCAACCACTAGTAGACAAAAGACCTTTATCGGCGCTTTTTTGCGCCGCAAACACCTATACCGACGCTATTAAAAGTGCCCCATTTGCCTATGTCGCTACCCCCCTGTTACGGCGCTTTTCATTGCGTCGGTATAGCTGTTTTTTTGCGCCGCTATAGAGTGGTGACGCTTTTATAGCGCTGCAAAAAAATGCCACATAAAGTGTCATGCTTTGAGGCATTCACGACGCTTTTAAAGCGTCGTAACAATTAATTTAAAGCGGTGTAAGAATATAGATATTGGACTAGAACACATTTAAAAGAACATTGGAACCTTTAATTTTTCATATAAACTCATATTCATTATAATATTAACAAAATTCTTTTAATGCTGAAAATATAACATAATTTGACATCATCCGAAAATTATTTATAAACTAATCATAAATGATGTCAATATCTACAATAACTAGTTTGTTTAGCTATATGTTGTCAAGATTGTACATGAGATCTCAGACCTCTACCCTTTCGTGTTTCTCTCTTTATCTTTCTTCCTCTTCATCGGACAATTTAGTTAGCTCATTCTCTTCATCAAACCTGTCAAAGGTTGCACCATTCAAAGGCTCTAGTCTATATGCAATGTGAATTAGATATGGAAACTCCTGTAAAGATGGACATAGAAATTAGATATGGCAACTCCTGCAAATATGCACATAGAAATTAGATATGACAACTGCAAAGATGCACATAGAAAATAGATATGACAACTACAAAGATGCACATAGAAATTAGATATGGCAAGGAACCCTTTTCATTGAATAAAACAACCATGTTCATTGCCCTTTCTTTTCACAGGGAAAAGAAGCAGAATGGTGGAAAATCTAAGAATATTTAACTTCCAAATGGAATGCTATTTGTACCTTCTATTCACTGTTGCACATACTCAAAGACTTTCTGCACCAATCACACAATACCATAAGCCCAAAAACCACAACTTGAGCTCCTATTGTGCAACGAACAAACTATGCAACATAATATTCATGCTATTGACCCTTTAATAGTAGAGCATGTTATAAAAAAGCCTAAACAACTAGTAGAATGATTTCTCTAGCTAGCATTTTCTTCACTTGATGTATAGCATAATGAACAAGAAACCAATAGAAATATAACAAGGACAGCAAAAAGATACTCAAATCTGTCTTCTGAGATTAAACGATTAAGGTATGCTTATAAAAGAGAGTGTCTTACTTCCTTGAGATTCTCCATGTGGAATGTTGGAGCCCATTTATTACCCTTTATGGAGAAATTGAAAAATCAGAAACACAAATCATTACTTACAGTTCTGCAAAGTAGTAGATAACTGTAAGGCAGACTTCTCATGCTGATTAGCATCATTGCCAACTTCTTTGATATGAAATTTAATGACATAGAAAGTAATTATTATGTTAAATATAATGATTAGTATTACGATTTTATTCCTATTCGACAAACCAATCAACCTAATCTATGTAAGCATGGAGCTAATCAATTTCAAAAATTAATTTCATACTTCCGCATCCATTTCAGTAGCTGAGAGATGGCTTGCAGCAAACCTCCACTTCAGTTCAACAACTTCCATTAGGGATTTCTTCCAGTGAGCAAATCTTATTTGGTTTTGTATATAACAACTCATATTATATCGTTCCAAGTTTAAATCACAAAAGTTCAAACCTTGAGATCCTTTGCAAGAGTATATCGTTGCTTATTTAACTCTGAAATTTGATCAGTAAGCCTAGACATCACATACTCAGGATCATCCTCCTGCTGAATTGATTGTAGCCGTCTTCTCTTTAACACTAGATATACAATAAAGAAAATCCATTAATCATGATTAAGTAACAGATAAGTGGAACACATCGATTCCGAGCAAAAATATTAAGGCAAACTTACTGATGCAATTTTCAATATCTTTTCGCTTTTTCTTCTCATACTGGAAAACTCTGATAATCTCCTCCTACAAAGATATAAAATCCATTATATTTACTATAGACTTGATAAAGACATCATAGCAGAACATACACGCTGCTTTTGAAGTTTCGCTTCTTCATTTTCCAACTTTCTTTGTTCAATTTGAAGTGTTTTAAAGCACTGCTCCAGCTCACTAATTGTTGATTCAAGTTCAACCTTCCTTAATCTGAGACGTTCGAGTTCCCCACCATCAGAGCCTGCAAATTAGTAATATAACCATAACTCTGCTTAATTGTGCAATTATGCAAGATAAATGTTGATTATGACATACCCATAGAAAAGATATAAGATCACTAAGCTGAAGTCTGTCAACCTTAAGTTACTGAATGTATAGCATATTTGGTTTATGTACATAGAAGCCCTAACTAAACAGATATAAGATCAATAAGCAGTCTATATGTTTTATTCGGATCATAAACATAAGCAAGAAAACATTATTAGTCATATTCACAACCTTTAATGAATGTATAGAGCATATGTAAGAAATGTTAAGAGAGCATGTTATCCTGAATTTAAGCATCTCTAGTTATGTGTCGTTTTGAGATCGCTAAATTCCCAGTAAGGTTAAAATTGACTTTCATGGAATTTTAAATCTCAATAAAAAGAAAGGAAAATATTCTCCATATGAATCACAAGAAAGAAACTCACCGATAGTAGGGATGGTTGTGACAATTTCTCCCAGCTTAAGCTTGTACAGGATGGTAGTGCCTATAGCTGGTATAGGAACAGGAGTGGAGCAAATGTGTGTTTCTTGAGAAGAAACAGGATCTGTGGTAGTGCCTATAGCTAACATTTTCTTCACTTGATGTCACCTAGGTTATACACAGTGATCATTGCAGAATGATCAAGAAGAGCTGTAATTTTGTAGTTCGGATTATTCAGGACCCCAAGCTGTCGCATCTTCAACTCAATCCACTTCAAGCTGCAGAAATGGTACTCCCTTTTTAATCATAACTACCAAAATTGACATATTTGTATTTCCTAAACTATTGAGAAATCCAGGAAAAGTTCAATCCTAAAAACTTAATAAGATTGACTTCAAGTTTAAGAGCAAACCTGGTTGCAGAACAGATCATGATATCATACTCTGCATAAGAAGTTGTGAGGAATCCATGGAGATCTACACAAACAAATGAATCACCATCAGGCATCAGAAATAGGATTTGGAAAAGATGATTGCACAGAAATAACTTACAGGGCTGCATAAGCTCAAGGGGATTTTCAGTTGTAGAACGATGATCAAGCAGTGTGTAGTCAATATCAAGAACAAGTAGTTTCTTTCCTTCCCGACATGGATTTAGGAGTTCAATCTGTAAGAAGAAATTCCATGATAATGATAGAAGAATGTTTTTGAACAAGAAAGCAAGCATCTCGAAACGAAAAAACGCAGAAAGAAAAAATACCACAACACTTAAACGACTGACCTTGTAACGATCCATACATTTCCTTAATTTTTGTTTGTTAGCCTCATTGTCCTTAATCTCAACAGCCTCATCTTGTCCCAGTTCAAAATCATCCACAATCTCAGGATCATCTATCTGATCAACAATTATATCATCCTCAGCTGTGCTATAAGATGGATACACATGTAGAGTTTGTCATCCATACAGGAAAAATATAGGATAACAGAATCTGATCACAGGTTTAAACTTGCAACAATAAGGTTTTAAGCACTAAACATATATAATAACGAAAGTTTTCTTTGTGCCCCACACCAACAATCAGGTTTTCTTTGCAACAATCAGGATAACAGAATCAGAAGAAGTAGAAAACACACCTCCCAATTTAACAAAATTCAGAAGGAATCTATTACCTAGGTTACTTCAGAAGTATAAAAAAACAATTGACTATGTCATGATATAAACAACTAAAATTCAATTTGAAAAGCATTGCAGAAATTATGATTTGAGAGAAAATTATGAGGTCAAGTAAAGAGGAGCAGGAGTATCGCACCCAATCATGGTCATCTTGAGAGAAGGCTTGAAAGAGAGGTCAGAGAGGAGAGTAGAATCGAATTTCAACTCCTTCCCACTCCATTTCACCGCCAGAGTTATCTCCTCCTCTGTGGCCGCGGATGTCGATGCAGTTACCAGCATCAGTTTCTCCGTCAGGTTGATCCGGAGATCTGGAAGGCGTGCGCCGAAATCTCAGTTCAGATCCCGCCGTTGAATTCTAGGGTTTACTATTTCCCCAGGGTCACATGGAGAAGTCTTCAGCCCCGCACTGTATGAGCACCGCCTTCGATTCGCTTCCTGCTCAACAAAGAGGCAATTCCGCAATTTAAACCCTTTGTACACAGTTTAGCTTCAATCCGAATCTCAGTCCACCTTTTTATTAGTTTTCCAAATTTAACATTTCTAGCACTTTTTTAAAGTCTTTTAAATTGTTTAGATTTTTAGGTGTATAAGCACTTTTTACAAAATCGCCGTTAGATAAGCGTCGTTACTACTTGTTTTTTTAGTATTGAACCCTAGACTCCTTGAGCATGATCTGAGTAGCTTAAAAGACACAAAGAACGAGTGTGCCTGATCTCCCTCTATTCCCTATAACTCCTCAATAACTTAAGTAGTTTTCTTAGTTTTATCAACATATTTGCTTGTTTTTGTGAGATATTAGAATGATATTTATATAAAGTATGTTTTTCAGAGTTCATATTCCACTTGTTATATGTTACTTCTTTGCATGCTTAACTGGACATAATAACCTTAACACACTTTAATTTATCTAGATAATAATGTGACAATTCTAAGTCTCGATAGTTCCATGTGTTTGTATTTAGTTAGAGTTTTTCGATGATGTCAAAAGGGGGAATTGAAGTGCATGTCTTTTTTTTAAAGTTAAGGGGGAGTTATACCTATATTGGCCTAAGGGGGGACAATGTTAATCTGTTTATAGGTTAAGGGGGGATGGAAGTTTACTTGCTTTATAAGTTCAGTTTGTTATAAGCTTTACTATTATTCAGTTCTATCTAATGATCAACTCTATTCTTTAGGTTTGTCATCTTCGAAAGGGAAAATTGTTAGTTAATGGTGATATCCCTTAATAATTTTCTCTAGTTTTGATGAACACAAACTAGCTATCTAATTATCATTTTGAGTCTTAACTGTTACAAATACATAAGAACAAAGATAGGGATCCATGTTAAAGCGTAAGGGAGTCACTTAAAGCATTGAAGCAGTGCAAGAGAGTCACTGTAGAGTAGAGGATTAAAGAAAGAGTGGAGTGCGTGTCTATTACTTGAAGGAAGAGGCGTGGAATGCGGCTAAGTTCAAGAATCCACTTGCTCCAGCTAAAAGTACGTGTTAATATGAATATGCAAGTTGCACTTCAAGGAAATTAACAACCCTACACGTGTTACTTCCAGAAAGCATGATGAGCAAGTTAATGTAGCCATTACAACATTACAAAAGTGATTCTGTCTGACCAACCAGAATGAAGAGGTCTCGCTAACGTGGCTAGACCGTCTCATATATGAAAAACGAGTTGATAGCTTGACTATAAATAGAGAAGAGAATTAGAAAGTCAAATCACTTCTTTCTCTCATTCTCTCTCTAGTTGTAAACAAAGTGTTAAGTGTGTGTGATCTGATTGTATCGTACATAAGACTTTAGGTGAGAGCTTTCTCGAATGAAAGAGAGAGGAAAATGACAGAGTGAAAGAGTATTGTCTAGTTTTAAATTTAATTGTAAATTGTTTAAAACTATATAAAAAATCAACGTGAATTTTATCCTAGATCGGAAGATAAAATTTTTTCGCTGTTTAATAAATTTGTCTCTCTTACATATTAGTCTTTTTTTCGCTTCAAAAAACTAAATCATAGTTAAAACTGAGTTCCCATCAAGTATTTGATCCAGCAAACATAATCGTCTAATATATCTAGCTGTATAGGATTTTAATTAATAACTATAGCCTATTTACAAAGTAATATTACTTTTGTGTCGATTTAAAGCTAAGAAAAAGTCGGGTATGAATGTATCCTGTAACTTAGTCATACACATGTGCGTGATTATTCTGATATTTGTCAACGTGCGTATTGGGAAATTCAAAAAGGGCTAACATATACTGGCTTAGTCCCGTTTCATGGACTAGATTATTCAAAACTATAATGTTATAACATTTTTATCAGAACAACTAAAATAGGTTAAGATTTGATTGATCAGTAAAATAGTGAATAATTATTAAATAGAAAATAATCATATGTGATGAACAAACTAATATAATTTAAAATATATTAGATATAATCATAATATTATGTGTAATCTAAATTCGACATATATTAAATTTTAGTCGTTTAGATTCTAAATAAATTACTAATCGTAATAATAAAGTTCGTTTCTACTTGTTGTTTGGATAGACACTTATATCACAAAAAATATATTAATATAATTAATTTTTTTAAAAGTTTTTTTTATAAAAGATCTATCATAATAATGGATTTCATTTAATATAATATAAAAAATGAATCATGACATATGTATTTTGTTGTTTATCTTTAGAGAAATATAATTTATAAATATTTTAATTAAATATTGAAATATATGTTTAAAATAGCAACTAATTTGGAAAATTAAAAAATAATATAATCTTCGAAAAGAGATTGATTTATATTCTAATCACTAATTTTTAGAAGAATCATCTAAATTTATTGATTATTAGATTAAATTTAAATACTTTATTAATTTATTTCTAAAAATGAAATTATTTGAAAAAAGAATGATTAAAAGAAATAGAAAAGGCCCCATTTGGTAAAAAAATCCGGTAACGTAAACGGAAAGGAAACGCTAAACTATTTTTACATTGTTGTGCATTTGTCAAGATGGTTGCGCACCTTGGTGATGCAATGCAAGGTGGTCATGTGACTTTTTTTTTATGAAGTCAAGGGTATTTCGAACCCTGCCCTCGTATTGCAGAAACAAATACTGTTTTCGAAGGTTGTCATAAAACAATGTTTTAGTGAATGGCAAGTCACGAAACCACATCGACGAATGAACAATAACGTGAAAGTTGTGTAGATTTTTTTTTCCATTTACATTTCCAGGAAATTAACAAACGAGGTCTTATGCTTAATAAAAAGAGGAAAGATACTTGTAAATTTAATCAGAAAATTACATCTAAATAAATATTAATTAGATTTAGAAAGAAAACTTTAATAAAAGAGCTTAAATATATCTAGTTGTGTTAGATCCCGATCGAATATATGTGGTAAATTACGTTTTGTACACTTTGAGTGAACTTGAGGATATAGTACATATATATTTTTTTGCTCTAAGCTAGGTTCATGCAGATTTATATATATAAAGTACATAAAGTTGGCCAGGTTGCTTAATTTGGAAGATTAACTAACCTACTCTAGCTAGCTATAAATAGGGAGCAAACCCTAGAAACAACTCCACACAATTCAATTCTCTATCAATACATATATAGATCGATCAAGCTAGAATTGGATCAAGATGGCTCATTACTGTAAGACGAGCATCCTAGCAGCCACAGTGGCTCTGTTTGTGTCCTAGCGGCAGCCCTACAAGGTAGCGAGGCCGGGATCCTGCTAAGCAACCTGAACCTGAATCTCCTCAGTGTTAACATGGGAGGCTTTCTCTACTGCAGCACTTTAGGAAACCAAATACCAGGTTGCATTGGCGATCTCTGCCCTCCCCCTCTCAGTGGGGTTCCCGTCACTTTCTCATGCGATGGCGGCAAGACACCACTAAAACAGGCTGTGACAGGCATCGACGGAAAGTTTAACATGGAGTTCGGCACCCTGGAAGCCGTTGTGTTTAATACGCTGAACTGCAAGGTCTATGTAGATCTCGTGGTGGTTCACTGCAACCTACTTCCGGCCACCGGACTCCTTGAAGGACCCCTCAAACTTCTTACTATAGTGGATGGCATAGCAAGTTTCGCCACTGAACCATTTCACCTTATCACTGGCGCCCTCTAAACGTACATACAATAGATCCTTGCTAGCCATCCATCCAGCTAGCTAACTCTACATGCATCCATGTAAACCTGTCAGAAGATAATAAGTGTGTAAACATACAACATTCCTTCCATCAATAATCATGTAACACGTTAAATATAACGTTCACCATATGTTATGTTGTATTTTGTATTGTTTTAAATTACCAACTATGATATAATTTAATCTACGTAATTGTGTGTGCATTCCTTGCATTGCCTTCTATTATATAGGCCTACTATTTGTCTTTCAACTATTTAAATATTGTAGATATGGTACTATCATAATAATTATTTATAGATGATAATGATCATTTTTTTTATGTATTCGATGAATAAATAATAAGCACACAATATATATTGGAAATCTCGGTATGGGGTAAACCACTACCTTGTAGTATAAGATGGTCTTCTTAATGATTTATGTTTACATCAACATTTTTTATTTATATGGAGGTTGCTCAAAGAGAAAGAGCATATATATTTCTTGTGACCTAGTTCTACTCAAGAGCGTTACATCCTTCCCTTGTAGCCTCATACTATCTAATCTTTGAATCTGATCTTAATATCTTATCTTAATCTATCTAATCTTATCTTATCCTATCCTATCTTATCTTAACATATATAAAGGTTAGGGGTACTTCAAATCACTAAATATTGGGTTTAATAAACATTAAATACCCCTTTATTCCTATTGAATTTTGCAAATATCTTAATCTTATCTTAATCTTAATCGTAATCTTAATCTTAATCTTAATCTTAATCTCAATCTTATCTTAATCTAATCTAATCTTAATATATATAAAGATTAGGGGTACTTCAAAACACTAAATGTGGGATTTAAGGAACAATAAATATCCCTTTATTCCTATTGAAGTTTGCAAATACCCATTTATCTCAATAACGTTGGAGTTTTTGAAGCAATATATTACTATAAAATCAACTCATTCTTATTTCTCTAATTTTAATAATAATAGTATATTTTGTATTTATCTCAATCGACATTTATGCTTCACATACCATAACTTATTAGTTATGACTTATGACCTTCCGACTTATTAATTGATTGAGCATCCTTATTGCCTCCATCATCAAGATACCCTTGTAAGTAAAGTCACGGTGACAACGGGAGCTTGAACCTTTCTCTTTCCTCTCATTCATTAAATACCCTTTAGATTAATAAACTCCTTCCTATACTCACCATGAGTGTACGACCTCAGAACTTATTGGCCATAGCACTTCTTTTGCTTTCTCCGCCTCTCCTAAATCCAAATTCACCCCTCCACCGGCTTTCACCACCCCCACAGTCAACAACTTACATAGATTGATTTCCTTCCATTATTATATGAGAATCTATATCAGGTAAGAAATAAATCAACGTTTCTTAATTCCTCTTTTGGTTGAGTAGTTCTTATTTGTATTTCTTATCCTTATTATGATTTAAGTATTCTGTTTCATATTGGTCTCAATTAGACCTCTATTATGTAGACATCCAACCACACCAGATACAATTGATGTATAGAAGAATTTCTTTTTAATTGGGGGATTTTCACTAGCCAAAGAACATTGTAGACTTTGTCGCACTACATATGAATTTCAAAAATCA
This sequence comes from Phyllobates terribilis, assembly GCF_046119375.1. Taxonomy (NCBI): domain Eukaryota; kingdom Metazoa; phylum Chordata; class Amphibia; order Anura; family Dendrobatidae; genus Phyllobates; species Phyllobates terribilis. Next base: position 14,113 of record NW_027366098.1, read on the forward strand.
CATTAGTAGTGATGGTAAGATCTGGTATAGATCACAAATCTATGCTATTTTCTATTATACAATATCTATTTATAAGTTAATTGCAAACAGTTGGGTTAATATGTGATGTTTGAGGATTGTAGGACTTGATGATGAAGTAGCTCAACAAACAAGAACACTATATGCCAAAGTTTTATTTCTGTTTTTATATCTTTCAACTTTGTGAGAAAATATTTAAATTTTAATTATCCTTCAAGTTGTTGGAATAAATTCTATGATCCAGAATGTCTCTCTAACATATTGTTGATGCTATATTTTACAAACTTTGAGCTTAAAATTTCAATTGTCTAATTTCACAATAACCCAATTAATGAATAATAATCCATCTAAAAAACAGTAATTAGCAAGACCTCAAAGTAAAAAATATAAATCTTAATCTTAATCTTTATCTTTATCTTTATCTTTATCTTTATCTTTATATATATAAAGATTATGGGGTGTTGAAATTTATAAATGTTGAATTTAAGATTTCCATTTCCATCATAATAATACTTATAAAGTTGGGGTTTTAAAATATTAAATTAATATAAAACCAACTCATTCGTATTTCTCTAATTTTAATAGTAATAATATAGTTTTTATTTATCCAAATCCAAATTTATGCTTCACATACCGTAACATATGAGTTAAGACTTATGACCTTCCAACTTAATTATTGATTTAACAACCTTATTGCCTCACTCATCAAGATACCCATGTAAGTAAAGTTACAATTATAACGAGAGCTTGAACCTTTCACTTGCCTCTCAACCATTAAATACCCTTTAGATTAATAAGCTCATTCCTTCGTCCAATCCTCACTATGAGTGTACGACCTCAGAACTCATCGGTCATGACACTTATGTTTCTTTCTCGGTCTCTCAAAAAGCCAAATTCACCTCTCCGTCGACTTTCACCACCCCCTCTATTTTCATCTTCTTCGATCAAAAACTTACCGTAGATTGATTTCCTTCCGTTATTATATGAGAATCTATATCAGGTAAGAAAGAAATCAACATTTCTTAATTCCCTTTTGGTTGAGTAATTCTTATTTGTGTTTATTATCCTTATTATAATTTAAGTATTCTGTTTCATATTGAGCTCGATTAGACCTCTATTATGTAGACATCCAACCACATCAGATACATTTGATGTATGGAAGAATTTCCTTTTAATTGTGGGATTTTCACTAGGCAAAGAACATTGCAGACTTTGTAGCAGTGCATATGAATTTTAAAATTCATATTAGTAACGATGGTGAGATCTGGTATAGATCACAAATCTATGCTATTTTCTATTATACCATATCTATTTATAAGTTGATTGTAAATAGTTGAGTTAATATGTGATGCTTGAGGGTTGCAGGACTTGATGATGACGTAGCTCGGCAAACAAGAACACTATATGCCAAATTTTGATTTCTATTTTTATATCTTTCAACTTTGTGGGAAAATATTTAAATTTTAAATATCCTTCAAGTTGTTGTAATAAAATTCAGTGATCCAAAATTTCTCTCTAACATATTGTTAATGCTATATTTTACAAACTTTGAGCTTAAACTTTCAATTGTCGTTTCACAATATCCCAATTAATGACTAATAATTAATCTAAAAACCACTAATAAGTAAGACCTCAAAGTAAAACAATATAAATCTTAATCTTAATGTGTTTTATCTTAATATATATATATAAATTAGGGAGATTTCAAATCAATAAATATGAAATTACATTTGTCATCAAATGTTATTTAAGATTTTTAAATTCTATTGTTCCCTTCCACCCCCATTGAAGAAACCTATTCTTCTTAATGTGTTTAATTAAAACCAGACCATTCCAATCCACAATCAACTTAAACGTCCTACACCATAAATCACAATTAAAGTATAATGAAAACCAATTAAAAAAACATTACAGAAATTGAACCATTGAGATCCTCAGTCAACTTAAACGTCATATGTCTTAAATAACCATTATAGGTCTCAACTATGGCTTTTGAGAAATCACTATTAAAATATCAATCGTGGGGTTTCAGAAACTATTCAACTTCCACAGTACTAAACCACGGATGTGTATATATATCCCTACAAACACACCACTCAAGATCATACTCATCTCAGTTCCTTCATCTACAACGCAACAACAAGGAACAAGTCTGAAACAATGAACCGCGTTAAAGCTCCACAACCACTAATGGACAAGGCACTGACTTAGTTGCTCTACCATGGTCATGCTCACGCTGCACTAGGGAACACGGTACACCAAAATACAAATCCATTTGCCTTTTTAGTAGGATCTTCCATTGTTTTTTCCGTATTTTTTGTTTGTTTCCTTTATTTTATTGTGTAGTTATTTTCTATGTTTTTTCTTACCAACTAGCATGGTATGACGTAATATTGTAGATTCAAATAAACGGATTCCTAAGGTTTATTTGAGGAAAACAATTATATTGAGTAGGCAAGTATATTACGATATCTAATATCATGAACTACAAAGATATTAAAATAAAAATACGACCGTAATAAGTGACCTTTGTTTCAAATCAATTTACACAACAAGATTAACTACACCACTAACAATATGGAGAGAAAAAAATTATTATGTTGACTGACTATTATAAGCACAATTATAAATATAAAAAGTAAATGATTATCATTTTGTTGACCTAAATTAGATAGGATTGTTGGAATGTTCGTAAGTTTTATTTAAGGAAAACAATGAGAATTAGTAGACAAATATATTACGATATCTAATATCATGAAGTACAATGACATAAAAATTTATAAAATACCAAAATAAGTGACCTTTGTCTCAAATCAATTTACACAACAAGAATAATTACATCACTAAGAATATGAAAACAGGACAATTATTAGAGTTAGGTCACTAATATAAACACTCTTATATATAGAAAAAGTAAATTATTATCATTTTCATGGCCTAAATTAGATAAGGTTGTTTGATTATTCGAAATATAGATCAAATAAAACTACATTAAAATGTTAATAGAGTATTTTAAATTGTATTATTATTCTCTACATAAAACATTTTAATTAGGTCAATTAGATAGGGTTGTTAAATTCAAAATATAACTACAATAAAACTAGCATAATAATATTCATTTAGTATTTTAATGTATTATTATTCTTTGTACAATAAAACCACTAGGGAACGAAAAAGAAAAGATAAGAAAAAGTATAGAAAAAAATGACACAATAATATAAAGGAAACAAACAAAAAAATACGAAAAAAAGAAACAATGGTCCGTGCTACGCAGGGGCCCGAAGGTTCTAGTATACTATAATCTTAGGGGATGCAAAAAACACTAAATGTGATCCTAATACACATTAATCATACCCTAATTATGTAAAAGACACCAAATGTGATCCTAATACACATTAATTATACCCTAATTATAAAAGGACCACATTATTTTAATCTAATATACTATATTATAATCTTAGGGGATGCAAAAACACTAAATGTGATCCTAATACACATTTAATTTATAGAAGGTCCACATTTAATTATACCCTAATTATGAAGGAAGAGGAATAGGCCCATATTTAATGTAACACCCCGTGTTTGTAATCCATATATGGATTAGATTGCTACTCATGTCAACAAGAGCTCTTCCCTTTTCATGGTTCAAGTGAGGACAAGAACTGAGAAGTTAAGCGTGCTTGGGGCGGGAGCAGTCCTGGGATGGGTGACCTCCTGGGAAGTTTCCTCGTTGACATGAGAATAGCCTTTTCTAAGACTGTGGGGCCTTACAAATGGTATCAGAGCCGACTCTGTGGTACGAGTGCGCTTTGCCCTTTGGGGGCGGCTCGACTCGGAGGGTGGTCCTTGGTCTTGACGTGGTCGTCAAGCGTTTAAGTGGGGGTGATTGTAACACCCCGTGTTTGTAATCCATATATGGATTAGATTGCTACTCATGTCAACAAGAGCTCTTCCCTTTTCATGGTTCAAGTGAGGACAAGAACTGAGAAGTTAAGCGTGCTTGGGGCGGGAGCAGTCCTGGGATGGGTGACCACCTGGGAAGTTTCCGCGTTGACATGAGAATAGCCTTTCTAAGGCTGTGGGGCCTTACATTTAATACTGTTTACTCGGCCCAGATTTGCGTTGGTACTGTTTTTCGTGTAAAAGGTCCACATTTAATTTGTAGAGGAAGAGGAATAGGCTCATTCATACATCCGTTTTGTACAAGCCTATTTAGCATTATATGAAATAAACTAGAATTACACATACGTGAAACATAAATTAAACTCATCACATAAGCTAAAATATTTACATATATAAGGCCCGTGCGAAACACGGGAAACATGATTCTAGTATACTATAATCTTAGGAGATGCAAAAAACCCAAAATGTGATCTTAATACACATTAATTATACCATGATTACGTAAAAGGCCCACATCTAATACTCAATCTAAAAAAACTAATAATCAAATTTAAAATCAGTAGATTCTTATTTGTGTCATCCACCTAAGCCCAACAAAAGGAATATGCCCAATAGATAATTCAATCATCAAAATATTTGAGTCTCAAGTATTTGGAACGTCTAATAATTCGCAGCTATATCATATAAGATATATATATCACTTAATCATCTGATATGAGAGTATATTATATAATATAAATAGATGTTCGTACATACAATAAATAGATGATTATAATAATATAATTAGACCTATTTAAAATTGTATAAAATAAATTAGAATTAGACCTACATGAATATATTTATAGTATTAATATTAGACCTACTTAAGATTGTATGAAATAAACTAGAATTACACCTATGTGAAACATAATTTAAACTAATCACATAAGATAAAATATTGATATATATATATAAGGTCTGTGCGAAGCACGGGCAACAGGATTCTAGTCTAATCTTAATATATATAAAGATTAGGGGGACTTTGGAATCTTAAATGTAAATTTTCATTTTCATTACTCCTCCGTTGAAGACCCATTTTCACCCATTTTTAATTTGCCTTTCATTACTCGGCCCAATTTGGTTAGCCCAATAGTCCAATCTTTCCTCCTTATCCTATAAATAGAGACATTATTCATTGTGCAAGAATATCTTCCTCTCTTCATCTCTCTTCCTCTCTCTTGAGAAGTATGCTTCGTAGTTGCCCATATACGGGATCTTCTACATCAAAAACTCGTTAAACTTAACTTCATGTCTCATTGAATTCCAAGACTCCACGTATTCATTTCATATCATTTAATACAATTAAACATTCTCATTCTCAAGACCGCCTTAAACCTTTTCTCTTTTAATCAGACCCTTCTTTGCAGAAGTCAAAGCATAACCTCTATCACTCTATAAATACATAAATGAATGCATGCATGCAGTCCCATAAAATCGGCCATCACCATGAATCTCTCACATAAAATGAAAATTGCATTAGTCATCTACTCAATTAGGAAAGATAAATAGTCAAATTAAGTAAATTAAGTTTCGCGTCCCTTTGAATTCCAAGAGTCCACATAATTCACTTCCTATCCTTTATTACTATTAAATAAAAATCCTTTCTTATTCTGAAACCGCATTGAACATTTGCTCTTTCTATGTTCCGACCCTTCTTTGCACAAGTCAAAGCATCACCTCCATTGCACTATAAATAAATAAATGAACACACACATACAGTCCTATAAGAGAGCCCAACAGCATGAATCTATACATCATATCATATCATAATACTTATAAAGTTGAGTTTTTTTAAGCATATTTCTCAACATACCCTTATTTTCATTATTGATCATTTTTTAAATAAATGCGAAAGAAAAAAAAACTCTCAAATAAAATAGAAATTGTATTAACCCTCTACTTGATTATGGAAGATAAATAGTCAAATTAATTAAATTTTAACTTCATGTCTCTTTGAATTCCAAGACTCCACGTAATTCATTTTATATCATTTAGTACAATTAAATATTCTTATTCTCAAAACCGCCTTAAACCTTTTCTCTTTTTATGTTCCGACCCTTCTTTGCAAAAGTCAAAGCATAACCTCTATCACTCTATAAATACAGAAATGAATGCATGCATGCAGTCCCATAAGAGCGGCCATCACCATGAATCTTTTACATAAAATGAAAATTGCATTAGCCTTCTACTCAATTAGGAAAGATATATAGTCAAATTAAGTAAAGTAAGCTTCGCGTCCCTTTGAATTTCAAGAGTCCATATAATTCACTTCTCATCCTTTATTACTATTAAATAAAAGTCCTTTCTTATTCTGAAACCGTATTGAACCTTTGCTCTTTCTATGTTCCGACCCTTCTTTGCACAAGTCAAAGCATCACCTCTATTGCTCTATAAATAAATAAATGAACACACACATACAGTCCTATAAGAGAGATCATCACCATGAATCTATACATCATATCATATCATAATCCTTATAAAGTTGAGTTTTTATAAGCATATTTCTCAACATACCCTTATTTTCATTATTGATCATTTTTGAAATAAATGCGAAAGAAAAACGAAAAACTCTCAAATAAAATAGAAGTTGTATTAACCCTCTACTTGATTATGGAAGATAAATAGTCAAATTAATTAAAATTAACTTCATGTCACTTTGAATTCCAAGACTCCCGGTCATCCATTTAATATCCTTTAGTATAATTAAATATTCTCATTCTCAAAACCGCCTTACACCTTTTCTCTTTTTATGTTTCGACGCTTCTTTGCAAAAGTCAAAGCATAACCTCTCTCACTCTATAAATACAGAATTGAATGCGCGCATGTAGTCCCATAAGAGCGGACATCACCATGAATCTATATATATGAATAAAAAAATTGAGTGGTTTTATGATTGGGAAAAGATGATCAATATCAAAGCGATGTCAAACTTAATGTCAATTTATTCCTATAAATTTCTATTCTTCTGCATGTTTTATTCCATCTTTTCTATTACCTTCAAGTCTTAATATGTGTATATAGTTAATATAGTGGATAAAATGGAATTTAAAACTTTAAAAAACAGGCTCAAATAATAACAACGAAAGGTTACATACCTAATAAAAAATAATGTAATGTACAATAATCTATGGAGGATCACACATGATCACACAAGTTACGTAATAAAAAAAGCTTCACTTGCAAGTTGTGCTTGACCGACAATGCACATTGTATGTTAAAGTAACAAATTATTCTATTAATTTCTAAGGAGAACGCCGCCTCAATTATATGTTTTCACCTATACAAAGATCCAACAATCCAAACACAAGCCCGTGCGAAGCACACAACTCTTCAATAAAAGTAATTTGCCTTAAAAAAAGAAAGACATAATAGCTCGTGCATAGAACGGGCATGCCATCACTAGTATATATAAAGATTAGGGGTACTTCAAATCACTAAATGTAGGGTTTAAGAAACAATAAATACTCCTTTATTCCTATTGAATTTTGCAAATACCCCTTTATTTCAATAATCAACTCATTCTTATTTATCTAATTTTAATAATAATAGTATAGTTTTTATTTATCCCAATCCAAATTTATGCTTCACATACCATAACTTATGAGTTATGACTTATGACCTTCCAACTTACTAATTGGTTGAGCAATCTTATTGCCTCCCTCATCAAAATACCCCTGTAAGTAAAGTCACGGTCTTGAACCTTTCGCTTGCCTCTCATCCATTAAATACCCTTTAGATTAATAAGCTCCTTCCTTCGTCCAATCCTCACCATGAGTGTACGACCTCAGAAGTCATCGGTCATGGCACTTCTTTTGCTTTCTCCACCTCTCCTAAAGCGAAATTCACCTCGCTACCGGCTTTCACCACCCCCACTACTTCCATCTTCTTCAGTCAACAACTTACGTAGATTGATTTCCTTCCATTATTATATGAGAATCTATATCAGGTAAGAAAGAAATCAACGTTTCTTAATTCCCCTTTTGGTTGAGTAATTCTTATCCTTATTATAATTTAAGTATTCTATTTCATATTGGTCTCGATTAGACCTCTTTTATGTAGACACCCAAGCACACAAGATACACTTGATGTATAGAAGAATTTCCTTTTAATTGTGGGATTTTCACCAGCCAAAGAACATTACAAACTTTGCCGTAGTGCATATGAATTTCAAAATCACATTCGTACTGATGGTGAGATCTGGTATATATCACAAATCTATGCTATTTTCTATTATACAATATCTATTTATAAGTTCATTGCAAATAGTTGGGTTAATATGTGATGCTTGAGGGTTGCAGAACATGATGATGAAGTAGCCCGACAAACAAGAACACTATATGTCAAAGTTTGATTTCTGTTTTATATCTTTCAAATCTGTGAGAAAATATTTAAATATTAATTACCCTTCAAGATGTTGGAATAAATTATATGATCCAGAATGTCTGTCTAACATAGTGTTGATGCTATATTTTACAAACTTTTAGCTTAAGCTTTCAAAATTTTACAATAACCTAATTAATGACTATTAATCAATATAGAAAACAGTAATAAGCAAGACCCCAAAGTAAAAAAATATAAATATAAATCTTAATCTTAATCTTTTATATATATATATATATATATATATATATATAAAAAGATTAGGGGGCTTCAAATCAATAAATGTTGAATTTAAGATTTCGATTTCCATCCAAATAATACTTATAAACTTGGGGTTTTAAAGCATTAAATTAATATAAAGTTGAGTTTTATAAGAGAGACCATCACCATGAATCTATACATCATATCATATAATAATACTTATAACGTTGAGTTTTTAAGCATATTTCTCAACATACCCTTATTTTCATTATCGATCATTTTTTAAATAAATGCGAAAGAGAAAACGAAAAACTCTCATATAAAATAGAAGTTGTATTAACCGTCTACTTGATTATGGAAGATCAATAGTCAAATTCATTAAATTTAACTTCATGTCTCATTAAATTCCAAGACTCCACGTAATTCATTTCATATCCTTTAATACAATTAAATATTCTCATTCTCAAGACCGCCTTAAACCTTTTCTCTTTTAATGTTCTAACCCTTCTTTGCAGAAGTCAAAGCATAACTTCTATCACTCTATAAATACATAAATGAATGCATGCATGCAGTCCCATAAGAGTGGCCATCACCATGAGTCTCTCACATAAAATAAAAATTGCATTAGCCTTCTACTCAATTAGGAAAGATAAATAGTAAAATTAACTAAAATTAAGCTTCGCGTCCTTTTAATTCCAAGAGTCCACATAATTTACTTCTTATCCTTCACTTATATTAAATAAAAATCCTTTCTTATTCTGAAACCGCATTGAACCTTTTCTCTTTCTATGTTCCGACCCTTCTTAGCACAAGTCAAAGCATCACCTCCATTGCTCTATAAATAAATAAATGAACACACACATATAGTCCTATAAGAGAGTCCATCACCATGAATCTATACATCATATCATATCATAATTCTTATAAAGTTGAGTTTTTTTAACCATATTTTCAACATACCGTTATTTTCATTATTGATCATTTTTTAAATAAATGCAAAAGAAAAACGAAAAACTCACAAATAAAATAGAAGTTGTATTAACCCTCCACTTGATTATGGAATATAAATAGTCAAATTAATTAAATTTAACTTCATGTCTCTTTGAATTCCAAGACTCCACGTTATTCATTTCATATCCTTTAGTACAATTAAATATTATCATTCTCAAAACTAGCTTAAAACTTTTCTCTTTTAATGTCCCGACCCTTCTTTTCAGAAGTCAAAGCATAACCTCTATGACTCTTTAAATACATAAATGAATGCACGCATGCAGTCCCATAAGAGCGGCCATCTCCATGAATCTCTCACATAAAATGAAAATTGCATTAGCCTTCTTCTCAATTAGGAAAGATAAATAGTCAAATTAACTAAATCAAGCTTCGCGTCCCTTTGAATTCCAAGAGTCCACATAATTAACTTCTTATCCTTTATTACTATTAAATAAAAATCCTTTCTTATTCTTAAACCGCATTGAACCATTGCTCTTTCTATGTTCCGACCCTTCTTTGCACAAGTCAAAGCATCACCTCCATTGCTCTATAAATAAATAAATGAACACACATACATTCCTATAAGAGAGTCCATCACCATGAATCTATACATCACATCATATCATAATCCTTATAAAGTTGAGTTTTTTTAAGCATATTTCTCAACATACCCTGATATTCATTATTGATCATTTTTAAAACAAATGCGAAAGAAAAACGAGAAACTCTCAAATAAAATAGAAGTTGTTTTAACCATCTACTTGATTATGGAATATAAATAGTCAAATTAATTAAATTTAACTTCATTTCTCTTTGAATTCCAAGACTCCACGTAATTCATTTCATATCCTTTAGTACAATCAAATATTATCATTCTCAAAACCAGCTTAAACTTTTTCTCTTTTAATGTCCTGACCCTTCTTTTCAGAAGTCAAAGTATAAACTCTATCACTCTATAAATACATAAATGAATGCACGCATGCAGTCCCATAAGAGCGGCCATCACCATAAATCTCTCACATAAAATGAAAATTGCATTAACCTTCTTCTCAATTAGGAAAGATAAATAGTCAAATTAACTAAATTAAGCTTCGCGTCCCTTTGAATTCCAAGAGTCCACATAATTCACTTCTTATCCTTTATTACTATTAAATAAAAATTCTTTCTTATTCTTAAACCGCATTGAACCATTGCTCTTTCTTTGTTCCGACCCTTCTTTGCACAAGTCAAAGCATCACTTCCATTGCTCTATAAATAAATAAATGAACACACGCATACATTCCTATAAGAGAGCGCATCACCATGAATCTATACATCATATCATATCATAATCTTTATAAAGTTGAGTTTTTTAAGCATATTTCTCAACATACCCTTATTTTCATTATTGATCATTTTTTAAATAAATGCGAAAGAAAAACGAAAAACTATCAAATAAAATAGAAGTTGTATTAATCCTTTATTTAATTATGGAATATAAATAGTCAAATTAATTAATTTTAACTTCATGTCTCTTTGAATTCCAAGACTCCACGTAATTCATTTCATATCCTTTAGTACAATTAAATATTATCATTCTCAAAACCAACTTAAACCTTTTCTCTTTTAATGTCCCGACCCTTCTTTTCAGAAGTCAAAGCATAACCACTATCACTCTATAAATACATAAATGCAGACACATAAGTCTCACATAAAATGAAAATTGCATTAGTCTTCTACTCAATTAGGAAAGATAAATAGTCACATTAAGTAAATTAAGCTTCGTGTCCCTTTTAATTCCAAGAGTCCACATAATTCACTTCTTATCCTTTATTACTATTAAATAAAAATCCTTTCTTATTCTGAAACCGCATTGAACCATTGCTCTTTCTATGCTCCGACCCTTCTTTGCACAAGTCAAAGCATCACCTCCATTGCTCTATAAATAAATAAATAAACACACACATACATTCCTATAAGAGAGACCATCACCATGAATCTATACATCATATCATATCATATCATAATCCTTATAAAGTTGAGTTTTTAAGCATATTTCTCAACATACCCTCATTTTTTAAATAAATGTGAAAGAAAAACGAAAAACTCTCAAATAAAATAGAAGTTGTATTAACCATCTACTTGATTATGGAATATAAATAGTCAAATTAATTAAATTTAACTTCATGCCTCATTGAATTCCTAGACTCCACATAATTCATTTCATATCCTTTAGTACAATTAAATATTGTCATTCTACAAACCAGCTTAAACCTTTTCTCTTTTAATGTCTCGACCCTTCTTTTCAGAAGTCAAAACATAACCTCTATCACTCTATAAATACATAAATGAATGCATGCATGCAGTCCCATAAGAGCGGCCATCACCATGAATCTCTCACATAAAATGAAAATTGCATTAGCCTTCTACTCAATTAGGAAAGATAAATAGTAAATATAAGTAAATTAAGCTTCACGTCCCTTTGAATACCAAGAGTCCACATAATTCACTTCTTATTCTTTATTAATATTAAATAAAAATCCTTTCTTATTTTGAAACCGCAATGAACTTTTTCTCTTTCTATGTTCCGAGCCTTCTTAGCATAAGTCAAAGCATCACCTCCATTGCTCTATAAATAAATAAATGAACACACACATATAATCCTATAAGAGAGTCCATCACCATGAATCTATACATCATATCATATCATAATCCTTATAAAGTTGAGTTTTTTTAACCATATTTTCAACATACCCTTATATTCATTATTGATCATTTTTTAAATAAATGCGAAAGAAAAACGAAAAACTCTCAAATAAAATAGAAGTTGTATTAACCCTCTACTTGATTATGGAATATAAATAGTCAAATTAATTAATTTAACTTCAGGTCTCTTTGAATTCCAAGACTCTACGTAATTCATTTCATATCCTTTAGTACAATTAAATATTCTCAATTTCAAAACCAGCTTAAACCTTTTCTCTTTTAATGTTCCGATCCTTCTTTGTAGAAGTCAAAGCATAACCTCTATCACTCTATAAATGCATAAATGAATGAACGCATGCAGTCCCATAAGAGTGGCCATCACCATGAATCTCTCACATAAAATGAAAATTGCATTAGCCTTCTACTCAATTAGGAATGATAAATAGTCAAATTAAGTAAATTAAGCTTCGCGTCTCTTTGAATTCCAAGAGTCCACATAATTCACTTCTTATCCTTTATTACTGTTGAATAAAAATCCTTTCTTAATCTGAAACCTCATTGAACCATTGCACTTTCTATGCACCGACCCTTCTTTACACAAGTCAAAGCATCACCTCCATTGCTCTATAAATAAATAAATGAACACACACATACATTCCTATAAGAGAGCCCATCACCATGAATCTATACATCATATCATATCATAATCGCTATAAAGTTGAGTTTTTTAAGCATATTTGTGATAATCTTAATTTTTTTATTTAATTATTCTATATGCTTAGCCTATCTTTTGATAAATGTTTATATGTTATTTCCCAATTGTTATATTTAAAAAAAAATATAAATTAGGAAATTATAGACTGGCCCAAATAACTTAACCTAGTTTGGTCCGTACGGAGTGTTTATATAAACTCATACCTAAGCTTAAGATGCAAACCAAAACCCTAATTGCCGTCCTGGAGTCTGCAACCTCTTTTTGCTTTTGATTAGGTTAGTGATAATCTTTGCTTTTCATTCTCACGTACTATTGTATCAATAATTATAATTAGGTTAGGCTAATCTTTACTCTTCATTTTTCTTTGGTTAGTGAAAGGCCAATTTTGTCTTCTAGTATATCATGATAATATTCTAATATTTGCATATAGGTTAGTTTTCATGGTAGACTGGCCTAATCCGTTAAGATTGTGTAGTTCTTTATATATAGGACTAGCGAGTGTATTGCATTTAATTGTGAGGTTCGAGTAGACTGGCTGGTTGTGTTGCTAGTATTATTAAAATATATTGTTAGAGTAGTACGCATTAGATTAGCAAAATTGCTAAATCTATGAAGTTCGTTCCTATATAGTATACGGGAGTGAATTTGCCTACAGTAGTATAATCGTTGAATTATGCTTTGATATAGGTGTTTAATTACTACTCGGGCATATCACGTGCAATTCCGTTAGCATCAAGGATTGGATTTCAGGCAAGTTTCTTCGACTTGCTCTGTTGCCAAATTAAGTTTGGTATTTCGTTAAGTGTTCGAAAAGCTTACCTATTTTCTAAAGTGTGCTAGTATAAGTATTTTTTTATGCATATGGGGGAACAATTTATGTAAGTGTTCCCATTATTAACTTGTGGTGGAGCATAGGTGTACAAAAGCGCTCCAAGGGGAACATCGGTTTGAGCGTTCCCATATTATTATTTTTGAATCTAAGTGGGGCATAGGTTTGCAGAAGCGTCCCAAGGGGAACATTTTTACTTAGCGATCCCAACCGGTATTTTCCACGAGCGGAATTTACCCCTCTTAGGTTGCGGCTTAAGAGGTAGAAGTGGTACCATCTTCTTTTTGGCAGTTAGTCTATATTGTGTTTGTGTGTCCTAATGAAGCAAGTTAGGCCGAGTGATTCAAGTGATGTTAATTTATACTTATGATCTTTTCGCACTATTGGTAGCTTCGAGTATTTTCATATATGCTTTATTTGAGCTACCTGATGTGATATCATGCTTGTTTAGTGGCTGACCCGTCGTGGCTGGCTCTGTTTTGACATCCAGGTATTAGTGCTGCCCAAACCCAGGAGCGACATGATGAGATTGGCAGCGGTCGACGTTGGTTAGACAGTTCTTTAATTTAGTTTTTTTTGTTTCCTCGTGTTTTAGATTTTCATAAACTCGTTGACTTGAACTTTGTTATTCCGCTGATGACTTATTAGTAGCTTTCGCATTTCTTCTTTAGCCTTTATTTTATTCTAGACTTGTGAATTCCGGGTGGAGTTCATGGCGATGCAGCTCCTTGTTTTTGGGGTGTTACATAAGTTGGTATCAGAGCTAGGTATGAAAAACATGTTAGCTGGAGCATTTAGTATAGTTCTGCACCACTAATTTTTCGTTATTTATCCTTTCATAAATTTTATTAGGTCTAGGATTATCAACGTCGGTAGCCGATCTCTCATGGTGTTTGTGCAGGTAAAATGCTTCTTTAGTTATATATAGATTAATGCTAATGATTACATAACTGTTTCAGTTATGACACGTAGAGCTAGAGGTGGTGGTGTTGGTGCTGGAGTTAGGGGAAGAGGACGAGGAAGGGGGCGAACTCCTAGGGTTGCTTATCATGGGGAGGCCAATGTATCCTCACCTGACCTGCAGAATGATAACTTAGACTCTGTTGCAAGCCAAGTGGCACCTAATGAAGGGGTGCAAGGTGGAGGAGAAGTACATGGTGTTCCACCTACTGTTCCAGTGGGACAAGCTGCTGCTGTTGCTCTAGGACTGGATATGGGTGGAATGCAGGCAATGATACAAGCCATTGTAACTCAAGCTGTTAAGACGCACTGAATCCGATGTCACCACCCGCAACCAGTCGCACAACCGCAACCGTCCATCCAACAACAAGAGCCACAAGGGAATGGGATTCGACAAGTACCTCACTGAGCTGCAAAAGATGAAGCCACCGACTTTTGATGGTACTGGGACCTTGATGATTGGTTGGCTGAGCTCGAGATTTTGCTTGGGGGTATGAGGTGTCCTGAGCAGAGGAAAGTCGAAGTAGTACAGTATTTTCTTAAGGAGAATGCTGCTAAGTGGTGGAGAGTGTACAAGCCTGAGAGTCGTGTTGTCTTTTGGGAGGAGTTGAGAAGTATGCTTGTAGAGGAATACTGTCCAACACCAGTTCGCAGGGCTAGGGTAAGAGAATTCTTTGCCCCTCAAGCTCAGGATATTTCAGTGGCTCAGGCGATCCGGCAGTTTAAGAAGGAACTATGCTATGTGTCTGATATGATTCATAGTGAGGAACAAAGGATTTTCCATTTTGAGGCCCGTCTAAAGCCTGAAGTACAACAATATGTCTTGGGTTTTCAATGTAGTACCTTGAAGGAGTATCAAGATAAGGCCTTAGCATGAGATGGCGCCTTCTAGCAATGACTCGGGTCATGTTAACAAGAAGCAGAAGACTCAGTCAACATCTTCAGGTTCTTGGGATGGTGCATTAAGGAAGCCTAATTCACTCCGTCACATTCCGTGAAATCATCCTTACCTTCGGGGAAAGATCGTACTGGAGCGCCCCAACAGTCTGATTCAGGCAACAAGGGAAGGAGTTGCTATAACTGTAGAAGCCCAGACCATATGAGGAATGAATGCCCTAAGCCTCCTTCAAAGTGTTTTACTTGTGGGCGGGATGGTCATGTTTCTATCTTTTGTCGGCAAAAGAATACGACTCAATCTCATTCTTCTTTTTCGAGGGGGAACAACAATCAGCCTAGACAGATGCCATCACAGTCTCATCAGCAAACATCAGGATCAGTTCAAGGAGGTCGCTGTAATGCAAACACTAGCACTGGATCAGTTGCACACACGGTGTTCGAGTTGAGGAGGACTGAAGAGCCTAATGCTCCTACTATTACAGGTACTCTATGGATTCGCTCTCGTCCAGTTATTATACTGTTTAATACTGGTGCGACCCATTCTTTTATATCTGATGCATGTGTAGAAAGACTTGGCCTTAGTTGCATTTATGATTGTCAACCTTTTGTTGTGGGTATGCCTGATGGGAGTAAGATAGTAGGGAATCGAGAACTTCGGGACTGCCCGATCCGTATAGGTGATAGGGATTGGGAATACAAATTCCTTGTTATGGCCTTGAAGCATGACGATGTCATCCTTGGCATGGATTGGTTGCTGAGACACCAAGCAGTAATAGACGTAAAAGATCGTACTGTTACAGTTACCGCAGAGGATGGAACTAAGCATGTATTTCGTGGTCGTCAACCTGGTGAGTCTGGAAAGTTGATCAATGCGATGAAAGCGACTAAGCTACTGAACCAAGGCTGTATTGGGTATTGGTGTTACGTCATGCGGGAGGAAGGAACGAATTCGAATATAGTTGATATCCCTATAGTGCGAGAATATGCCGATATATTTTCGGATGAGTTGCTTGGTTTGCCGCCACGTAGGGAGGTCGATTTTAATATTGACTTAGAACCTGGTACGACACCCGTTTCTAGAGCTCCATACAGGATGGCCCCTCTAGAAATGAAAGAGCTAAAGAAACAATTAGAGGAGCTAGATGAAAAGGGGTATATCCGGCCTAGTGCATCACCTTGGGGAGCACCTGTCTTATTCGTCAGGAAGAAGGATGGTTCTATGAGATTATGCATTGACTACAGAGAGCTGAATAAGGTTACTGTGAAGAACAAGTACCCTCTTCCAAGAATTGACGATTTGCTAGACCAGTTGCATGGTTCCTCTATTTTTTCCAAGATTGACTTGAGGTCAGGTTATCATTAGTTAAGAATCAAGGATGAAGATATTCCTAAGACTGCCTTTCGGACAAGGTATGGACATTATGAGTTTTTTTATATTCCTTTTGGTTTGACTAATGCTCCTGCCGTCTTCATGGAGTTGATGAATCGGGTACTCATAGAGTATCTGAATCAATTTGTTGTTGTCTTCATCTATGACATTTTGATATACTCGCGTAGTCAGGAAGAGCATGCTGAGCATTTGAGGATGGTATTGGATCAACTTAGACTGCACCAGTTGTATGCTAAACTATCCAAGTGCGATTTTTGGATGACAGAAGTTACTCTTCTTGGTCATGTCATATCAGCAGAAGGTGTTAAGGTTGATCCCCAAAAGATTGAAGCAGTCTCTGCATGGCAGCCTCCGAAGAATGTCAAAGAGGTGAGGAGTTTCCTTGGTTTGGCAGGGTATTCTAGGAGATTTGTGGAAGGGTTTTCTCGTATTGCCCAACCACTAACAAATCTTTTGCGCAAGACAAAGAAGTTTGAATGGAATTACTCTTGTATGAAGAGTTTCGAGGAGCTCAAGAGGAGATTGACGATTGCACCCATTTTGACCTTACCTCAGGGTATCGAAGGGTTTGCCATATATAGTGATGCTTCTAGACAAGGTTTAGGATGTGTATTGATGCAAAATGGTAGGTTATTGCATATGCTTCTCGTCAGCTGAAGTCTCATGAGGCTAACTACCCTACACACGACCTAGAGCTTATGGCAGTTGTTTTTGCGCTAAAGATTTGGCGTCACTATATTTATGGAGTAACTTGCCAAATTTTTACTGATCATAAGAGTTTGAAGTACATCTTCACTCAAAAGGAGTTGAATATGAGGCAAAGGAGATGGCTGGAATGGATTAAAGATTATGACCTAGAGATTCTATATCATCTAGGAAAAGCTAATGTGGTGGCCGATGCACTAAGCAGGAAATCAGTACAAGAGAAAATGCTCTCTCAGTTGCTATACAGCCGACCTTGCAGCAGGACTTGATCAGAAATGGTATTGAGATTTTGCTCCCGGGTATGGATGGCAAATTAACCATGCTAGAACTTCATTCTTCGTTACTTGATTTGATTATGAAAGGCCAGGGTGAAGATCCACTAATAGCTCGAATCAAGGAGGAGGTGCACCAAGGCAAGTCACCAGGGTTCTTAGTGCATGAGGATGGAGTTCTGAGATTTAGAAACCGTTTATGTGTCCAGATGAGAAGTTGAGGAAGACCATTATGACAGAAGCTCATGCAATCCCCTATTCTATACATCCAGGCACGAGTAAGATGTATAAGGATCTTAAACAACTATATTGGTGGGCCAACATGAAGAATGATGTTATAGAGTTTGTTTCTAAGTGTCTAACTTGCCAGCAAGTCAAGATTGAGCACCAGAGGCCAGCAGGAATGCTGCAACCACTTCCAATTCCTGAATGGAAATGGGAAGACATTTCCATGGACTTTTTCACAGGATTACCAAGGACGAGGAGAGGAATGGACTCCATATGGGTGATTGTTGACAGATTGACAAAGTCTGCTCATTTCCTTGGTATTCGAGAGACTTGGGGTCCGGAGAAGCTAGCGGAGATGTTTGTTAAGGAGATTGTAAGATTGCATGGTGCTCCAAAGACAATTGTATCTGATCGCGATGGTCTCTTTGTCTCTACATTCTGGAATGCAATTCATACAACACTTGGAACACAGCTTTATTTTAGCACATCATATCACTCGCAGACTGATGGTCAATCAGAAAGGACGATTCAAACGCTGGAGGATATGTTAAGGGCTTGTGCACTTGATTGGAAGTCCGAATGGGAAGTTTATTTGACAGCAGTGGAGTTTGCTTATAACAACAGTTGGCATGCATCTATTCAGATGGCACCCTATGAGGCATTCTATGGTCGACATTGTCGTTCACCGATTTGTTGGGATGATCAAGTCGATTCCATTGGGACTGAGCCCGATATGCTTCAAGAGATGAAGGAAAAGGTCAAGGTGATTCGGGAGAGATTATTGA
Organism: Phyllobates terribilis; assembly: GCF_046119375.1. NCBI lineage: Eukaryota > Metazoa > Chordata > Amphibia > Anura > Dendrobatidae > Phyllobates > Phyllobates terribilis. The sequence continues at coordinate 33,110 of NW_027366098.1, forward strand.
CTGCTCAAAGTAGGCAGAAGTCATATGCTGATAAACGGCAACGACCTTTAGAGTTTGAAGTTGGTGACCATGTGCTACTTAAGTTGTCACCAACTCGAGGAGACTTCCGGTTTGGGAAGAAAGGAAAGCTAAGCCCGAGATATATAGGCCCTTTTGAAATCTTAGAGAGAGTTGGTGGACTCGCTTATCGATTGGCCTTACCTCCATCCTTGAGTAGAGTGCATAATGTTTTTCATGTGTCTCAGTTGCGCAAGTATGTTGCGAACACTAGCCATATAATAAGTTATGATGAGATTGAGATAGCAGAGAATGTCACATATGAGGAGTATCCGGTAGCGATTCTTGAACGTCGAACAGAGCAGTTGAGAACAAAGGTGATTCCGTTAGTGAAAGTGCAATGGTCTCGCCATGGGGTGGAAGAGGCTACATGGGAGACTGAGTCGGATATACGAGAGCGTTATCCCGAACTACTTTCGGCGAGTTTCGGGGACGAAACTCCTTTTGAGGGGGGAAGTATGTGATAATCTTAATTTTTTATTTAATTATTTTATATGCTTAGCCTATCTTTTAATAAATGTTATATGTTATTTCCCAATTGTTATATTTAAAAAATATATAAATTAGGAAATTATGGGCTGGCCCAAATAACTTAACCTAGTTTGGTCCGTACGGAGTGTTTATATAAACTCATACGTAAGCATAAGATGCAAACCAAAACCCTAATTGTCGTCCTGGATTCTGCAGCCTCTTTTTGCTTTTGATTAGGTTAGTGATAATCTTTGCTTTTCATTCTCATGTACTATTGTATCAATAATTATAATTAGGTTAGGCTAATCTTTACTCTTCATTTTTCTTTGGTTAGTGCAAGGCCAATTTTGTCTTCTAGTATATCATGATAATATTCTAATATTTGTATATAGGTTAGTTTCCATGGTAGATTGGCCTAATCCGTTAAGATTATGTAGTTCTTTATATATAGGACTAGCGAGTGTATTGCATTTAATTGTGAGGTTCGAGTAGACTGGCTGGTTGTGTTGCTAGTATTATTAAAATATATTGTTAGAGTAGTACGCATTAGATTAGCGAAATTGCTAAATCTATAAAGTTCATTCCTATATAGTATATGAGAGTGAATTTGCCTACAGTATTATAAGCGTTGAATTATGCTTTGATATAGGTGTTTAATTACTACTCGGGCATATCACGTGCAATTCCGTTAGTATCAAGGATTGGATTTCAGGCAAGTTTCTTCGACTTGCTCGGTTGCCAAATTAAGTTTGGTATTTCGTTAAGTGTTCAAAAAGCTTACCTATTTTCTAAAGTGTGCTAGAAATTAATATTTTTTTTATGCATATGTGGGAACAATTTATGTAAGCGTTCCCATTATTAACTTGTGGTGGAGCATAGGTATACAAAAGCGCTCCAAGGGGAACATTGATTTAAGCGTTCCCATATTATTATTTTTGAATCTAAGTGGGGCATAGGTTTGCAGAAGCGTCCCAAGGGGAACATTTTTACTTAGCGTTCCCAACCGGTATTTTCCACGAGCGGAATTTACCCCTCTTAGGTTGCGGCTTAAGAGGTAGAAGTGGTACCATCTTCTTTTTGGTAGTTAGTCTATATTGTGTTTGTGTGTCCTAATGAAGCAAGTTAGGCCGAGTGATTCAAGTGATGTTAATTTATACTTATGATCTTTTCGCACTATTGGTAGCTTCGACTATTTTCATATATGCTTTATTTGAGCTGCCTGATGTGATATCATGCTTGTTTAGTGGCTGACCCGTCGTGGCTTGCTCTGTTTTGACATCCAGGTACTAGTGCTGCACAAACCTAGGAGCGACATAATGAGATTGGCAGCGGTCGACGTTGATTAGACAGTTCTTTAATTTAGTTTTTCTTGTTTCCTCGTGTTTTGGATTTCGTTAAACTCGTTGACTTAAACTTTGTTATTCTGCTGATGACTTATTAGTAGCTTTCGCATTTCTTCTTTAGCCTTTATTTTATTCTAGCCTTGTGAATTCCGGGTGGAGTTCATGGCGATGTAGCTCTTTGTTTTTAGGGTGTTACAATATTTCTCAACATACCCTTATTTTTATTATTGATCATTTTTTAAATAAATGTGGAATAAAAACGAAAAACTCTCAAATAAAATAGAAGTTGTATTGACCCTCTACTTGATTATGGAATATAAATAGTCAAATTAATTAAATTTAACTTCATGTCTCTTTGAATTCCAAGACTCCACGTAATTCATTTCATATCCTTTAGTACAATTAAATAGTGTCATTCTTAAAACCAGCTTAAACCTTTTCTGTTTTAATTTCCCGACCCTTCTTTTCAGAAGTCAAAGAATAACCTCTATCACTCTATAAATACATAAATGAATGCACGCATGCAGTCCCATAAGAGCGTCCATCACCATGAATCTCTCACATAAAATAAAAATTGCATTAGCCTTCTACTCAATCATGAAAGATAAATTGTCAAATTAAGTAAATTAAGTTTCGCATCCCTTTGAATTCTTAGAGTCCACATAATTTACTTCTTATCCTTTATTACTATTAAATAAAAATCCTTTCTTATTCTGAAACCACATTGAACCATTGCTCTTTCTATGTTCCAAAACTTCTTTGCATAAGTCAAAGCATCACCAACACTGCTCTATAAATAAATCAATGAACACACACATACAGTCCTATAAGAGAGCCCATCACCATGAATCTATACATCATATCATATCATAATCCTTATAAAGTTGAGTTTTTTTTAGCATATTTCTCAACATACCCTTATTTTCATTATTGATCATTTTTTAAATAAATGCAAAAGAAAAACGAAAAACTCTCAAAATAAAATATAAGTTGTATTAACCGTCTACTTGATTATGGAAGATCAATAGTCAAATTCGTTAAATTTAACTTCATGTCTCATTGAATTCCAAGACCCCACGTAATTTATTTCATATCATTTAATACAATTAAACATTCTCATTCTCAAGACCGCCTTAAACCTTTTCTCTTTTAATGTTCCGACCCTTCTTTGCAGAAGTCAAATCATAACCTCTATCACTCTATAAATACATAAATGAATGTATGCATGCAGTCCCATAAAATCGGCCATCACCATGAATCTCTCACATAAAATGAAAATTGCATTAGCCTTCTACTCAATTAGGAAAGATAAATAATCAAATTAAGTAAATTAAGCTTCGCGTCCCTTTGAATTCCGACAGTCCATATAATTCACTTCTTATACTTTATTAATATTAAATAAAAATCCTTTCTTATTCTGAAACCCTTTTCTCTTTCTATGTTCCGACCCTTTTTAGCACAAGTCAAAGCATCACCTCCATTGCACTATAAATAAATAAATGAAAAAACACATATAGTCCTATAAGAGAGTCCATCACCATGAATCTATACATCATATCATATCATAATCCTTATAAAGTTGAGTTTTTTAACCATATTTTCAACATACCATTATTTTCATTATTGATCATTTTTTAAATAAATGCGAAAGAAAAACGAAAAACTCTCAAATAAAATAGAAGTTGTATTAACCCTCTATTTGATTATGGAATATAAATAGTCAAATTAATTAAATTTAATCTCATGTCTCTTTGAATTCCAAAACTCTACGTAATTCATTTCATATCCTTTAGTACAATTAAATATTCTCAATTTCAAAACCAGCTTAAACCTTTTCTCTTTTAATGTTCCGATCCTTGCTTGCAGAAGTCAAAGCATAACCTCTATCAATCTATAAATACATAAATGAATGTAGGCTTGCAGTCCCATAAGAGCGGCCATCACCATGAATCTCTCACATAAAATGAAAATTGCATTAGCCTTCTACTCAATTAGGAAAGATAAATTGTAAAATTAGGTAATTTAAGCTTCGCGTACCTTTGAATTCCAAGAGTCCACATAATTCACTTATTATCCTTTATTAATATTAAATAAAAATCCTTTCTTATTTTGAAACCGCAATGAACCTTTTCTCTTTCTATGTTCCGACCCTTCTTAGCACAAGTCAAAGCATCGCCTCCATTTCTCTATAAATAAATAAATGAACACACACATATAGTCCTATAAGAGAGTCCATCACCATGAATCTATACATCATATCATATCATAATCCTTATAATGTTGAGTTTTTTTAACCATATTTTCAACATACCCTTATTTTCATTATTGATCATTTTTTAAATAAATGCGAAAAAAAAACGAAAAACTCTCAAATAATATAGAAGTTGTATTAACCCTCTACTTGATTATAGAATATAAATAGTCAAAGTAATTAAATTTAACTTCATGTCTCTTTGAATTCCAAGACTCCACGTAATTCATTTCATATCCTTTAGTACAATTAAATATTCATAATTTCAAAACCAACTTAAACCTTTTCTCTTTTAATGTTCCGATTCATCTTTGCTGAAGTCAAAGCTTAACCTCTATCACTCTATAAATACATAAATGAATGAACGCATGCAGTCCCATAAGAGCGGCCATCACCATGAATATCTTACATAAAATGAAAATTGCATTAGCCTTCTACTCAATTAGGAATGATAAATAGTCAAATTAAGTAAATTAACCTTCGCTTCTCTTTGAATTCCAAGAGTCCACATAATTCACTTCTTATCCTTTATTACTCTTAAATAAAAATCCTGTCTTACTCTGAAACCGCATTGAACCATTGCCTTTTCTATGTTCAGACCCTTCTTAGCACAAGTCAAAGCATCACCTCCATTGCTCTATAAATAAATAAATGAACACACACATACATTCTTATAAGAGAGCCCATCACCATGAATCTATACATCATATCATATCATAAACCTTATAAATTTGAGTTTTTAAGCATATTTCTCAACATAACCTTATTTTTATTATTGATCATTTTTTAAATAAATGTGAAAGAAAAACGAAAAACTCTCAAATAAAATAGAAGTTGTATTAACCCTGTACTTGATTATGGAATATAGATAGTCAAATTAATTAAATTTAACTTCATGTCTCTTTGAATTCCAAGACTCCACGTAATTCATTTCATATCCTTTAGTACAATTAAATAGTGTCATTCTTAAAACCAGCTTAAACCTTTTCTCTTTTAATATCCCGACCCTTCTTTTCAGAAGTGAAAGAATGACCTCTATCACTCTATACATACATAAATGAATGCACGCATGCAGTCCCATAAGAGCGGCCATTACCATGAATCTCTCACATAAAATAAAAATTGCATTAGCCTTCTACTCAATCAGGAAAGATAAATAGTCAAATTAAGTAAATTAAGCTTCGCGTCCCTTTGAATTCTAAGAGTCTACATAATTCACTTCTTATCATTTATTACTATTAAATAAAAATGCTTTCTTATTCTTAAACCGCATTGAACCATTGCTCTGTCTATGTTCCGACCCTTCTTTACACAAGTCAAAGCATCACCTCCATTGCTCTATAAATAAATAAATGAACACAGGCATACATTCCTATAAGAGAGCACATCACCATGAATCTATACATCATATCACATCATAATCCTTATAAAGTTGAGTTTTTTTTAGCATATTTCTCAACATACCCTTATTTTCATTATTGATCATTTTTTAAATAAATGCGAAAGAAAAACTAAAAACTCGCAAATAAAATAGAAGTTGTATTAATCCTCTATTTGATTACGGAATATAAATAGTCAAATTAATTAAATTTAACTTCATTTCTCTTTGAATTTCAAGAATCCACGTAATTCATTTCATATCATTTAGTACAATTAAATATTATCATCCTCAAAACCAGCTTAAACCTTTTCTCGTTTAATGTCCCGACCCTTCTTTTCAGAAGTCAAAGCATAACCTCTATCACTCTATAAATACATATATGCAGTCCCATTAGAGCGGCCATCACCATGAATCTCTCAAATAAAATGAAAATTGCATTAGCCTTCTACTCAATTAGGAAAGATAAATAGTCAAATTAAGTAAATTAAGCTTCGTGTCCCTTTGAATCCAAGAGTCCACATAATTCACTTCTTATCCTTTATTACTATTAAATAAAAATCCTTTCTTATACTGAAACCGCTTGGAACCATTGGTCTTTCTATGCTCCGACCCTTCTTTGCACAAGTCAAAGCATCACCTCCATTGCTCTATAAATAAATAAATAAACACACACATACAGTCCTATAAGAGAGACCATCACCATGAATCTATACATCATCTCATATCATAATCCTTATAAAGTTGAGTTTTTTAAGCATATTTCTCAACATACCCTTATTTTTTAAATAAATGTGAAAGAAAAACGAAAAACTTTCAAATAAAATAGAACTTGTATTAACCCTCTACTTGATTATGGAATATAAATAGTCAAATTAATTAAATTTAACTTCATGTCTTTTTGAATTCCAAGACTCCACGTAATTCATTTCATATCCTTTAGTACAATTAAATATTGTCATTCTCAAAACAAGCTTAAACCTTTTCTCTTTTAATGTCCCAACCCTTCTTTTCAGAAGTCAAAGCATAACCTCTATCACTCTATAAATACATAAATGAATGCATGCATGCAGTCCCATAAGAGCGGCCATCACCATGAATCTCTCACATAAAATGAAAATTGTATTAGCCTTCTACTCAACTAGGAAAGATAAATATTAAAATTAAGTAAATTAAGCTTCCCGTCCCTTTGAATTCCAACAGTCCACATAATTCACTTCTTATCCTTCATTAATATTAAATAAAAATTCTTTCTTATTTTGAAACAACAATAAACCTTTTCTGTTTCTATGTTCCGACCCTTCTTAGCATAAGTCAAAGCATCACCCTCATTGCTTTATAAAAAAATAAATGAACACACTCATATAATCCTATAAGAGAGTCCATCACCATGAATCTATACATCATATCATATCATATTTCTTATAAAGTTGAATTTTTTTAACCATATTTTCAACATACCCTTATTTTCATTATTGATCAATTTTTAAATAAATGCGAAAGAAAAACGAAAAACTCTCAAATAAAATAGAAGTTGTATTGACCCTCTACTTGATTTGGAATATAAATAGTCAAATTAATTAAATTTAACTTCATGTCTCTTTGAATTCCAAGACTCCACGTAATTCATTTCATATCCTTTAGTACAATTAAATAGTGTCATTCTCAAAACCAGCTTAAACCTTTTCTCTTTTAATATCCCGACCCTTCTTTCCAGAAGTCAAAGAATAACCTCTATCACACTATAAATACATAAATGAATGCACGCATGCACTCCCATAAGTGCGGCCATCACCATGAATCTCTCACATAAAATAAAAATTGCATTAGCCTTCCACTCAATCATGAAAGATAAATAGTCAAATTAAGTAAATTAAGCTTCGTGTCCCTTTGAATTCTAAGAGTCCACATAATTCACTTCTTATCCTTTATTACTATTAAATAAAAATCCTTTCTTATTCTGAAACTACATTGAACCATTGCTCTTTCTATGTTCCGACCCTTCTTTGCATAAGTCAAAGCATCACCTACATTGCTCTATAAATAAATCAATGAACAGACACATACAGTCCTATAAGATAGCCCATCACCATGAATCTATACATCATACCATATCATAATCCTTATAAACTTGAGTTTTTTAGGCATATTTCTCAACATACCCTTATTTTCATCATTGATCATTTTTTAAATAAATGCGAAAGAAAAACGAAAAACTCTCAAATAGAATATAAGTTGTTTTAACCGTCTACTTGATTATAGAAGATCAATAGTCAAATTCATTAAATTTAACTTCATATCTCATTGAATTCCAAGACTCCACGTAATTCATTTCATATCCTTTAATACAATTAAATATTCTCATTCTCAAGACCGCCTTAAGCCTTTTCTCTTTTAATGTTCCGACCCTTCTTTGTAGAAGTCAAAGCATAACCTCTATCACTCTATAAATACATAAATGAATGCATGCATGTAGTGCCATAAAAGCGGCCATCATCATGAATCTCTCACATAAAACGAAAATTGCATTAGCCTTCTACTCAATTAGGAAAGATAAATAGTCAAATTAAGTAAATTAAGCTTCGCGTCCCTTTGAATTCCAACAGTCCATATAATTCACTTCTTATACTTTATTAATATTAAATAAAAATCCTTTCTTATTCTGAAACCGCATTGAACCTTTTCTCTTTCTATGTTCCGACCCTTCTTAGCACAAGTCAAAGCATCACCTCCATTGCACTATAAATAAATAAATGAAAAAACACATATAGTCCTATAAGAGAGTCCATCACCATGAATCTATACATCATATCATATCATAATCCTTATAATGTTGAGTTTTTTTAACCATATTTTCAACATACCCATATTTTCATTATTGATCATTTTTTAAATAATTGCGAAAGAAAAACGAAAAACTCTCAAATAAAATAGAAGTTGTATTAAACCTCTATTTGATTATGGAATATAAATACTCAAATTAATTAAATTTAACTTCATGTCACTTTGAATTCCAAGATTCTACGTAATTTATTTCATATCCTTTAGTACAATTAAATATTCTCAATTTCAAAACCAGCTTAAAACTTTTCTCTTTTAATGTTCCGACCCTTCTTTGCAGAAGTCAAAGCATAACCTCTATCACTCTATAAGTACATAAATGAATGCATGCATGCAATCCCTTAAGAGCGGCCATCACCATGAATCTCTCACATAAAATAAAAATTGCATTAGCTTCTACTCAATTAGGAAAGATAAATTGTAAAATTAGGTAATTTAAGCTTCGCGTCCCTTTGAATTCCAAGAGTCCACATAATTCACTTATTATCCTTTATTAATTATAAATAAAAATCCTTTCTTATTTTGAAACCGCAATGAACCTTTTCTCTTTCAATGTTCCGACCCTTCTTAGCACAAGTCAAAGCATCACCTCCATTGCTCTATAAATAAATAAATGAACACATACATATAGTCCTATAAGAGAGTCCATCACCATGAATCTATACATCATATCATATCATAATCCTTATAATGTTGAGTTTTTTTAACCATATTTTCAACATACCCTTATTTTCATTATTGATCATTTTTTAAATAAATGCGAAAGAAAAACGAAAAAATCTCAAATAAAATAGAATTTGTATTAAATATAAATAGTCAAATTAATTAAATTTAACTTCATGTCTCTAAGAATTCCAAGACTCTACGTAATTCATTTCATATCCTTTAGTACAATTAAATATTCTCAATTTCAAAACCAGCTTAAACCCTTTCTCTTTTAATATTCCGATCCTTCTTTGCAGAAGTCAAAGCATAACCTCTATCACTCTATAAATACATAAATGAATGAGCGCATGCAGTCCCATAAGAGCGACCATCACCATGAATCTCTCACATAAAATGAAAATTGCATTAGCCTTCTACTCAATTAGGAATGATAAATAGTCAAATTATGTTAATTAAGCTTCGCATCTCTTTGAATTCCAAGAGTCCACATAATTCACTTTTTATCCTTTATTACTATTAAATAAAAATCCTTTCTTATTCTGAAACCGCATTGAACCATTGCTTTTTCTATGTTCTGACCCTTCTTTGCACAAGTCAAAGCATCACCTCCATTGCTCTATAAATAAATAAATGAACACACACATACATTCCTATAAGAGAGCCCATCACCATGAATCTATACATCATATCATATCATAATCCTGATAAAGTTGAGTTCTTAAGCATATTTCTCAACATACCCTTATTTTCATTATTGATCATTTTTTAAATAAATGCGAAAGAAAAATGAAAAACTCTCAAATAAAATAGAAGTTGTTTTAACCCTCTACTTGATTATGGAATATAAATAGTCAAATTAATTAAATTTAACTTCATGTCTCTTTGAATTACAAGACTCCACGCAATTCATTTCATATCCTTTAGTACAAATAAATATTATCATTCTCAAAACCTGCTTAAACCTTTTCTCTTTTAATGTTCCGTCCCTTCTTTGTAGAAGTCAAAGCATAACCTCTATCACTCTATAAATGCATAAATGAATGCACGCATGCAGTCCCATAAGAGTGGCCATCATAATGAATCTCTCACATAAAATGAAAATTGCATTAGCCTTCTATTCAATTAGGAAAGATAAATAGTCAAATTAAGTAAATTAAGTTTCGCGTCTCTTTGAATTCCAAGAGTCCACATAATTCACTTCTTATCCTTTATTACTATTAAATAAAAATCCTTTCTTATTCTGAAACAGCATTAAACCTTTGTTATTTCTATGTTCCAACCCTTCTTTGCTCAAGTCAAAGCATCACCTCCATTGCTCTATAAATAAATCCATGAACACACACATACACTCCTATAAGAGCTTATCACCATGAATCAATACATCATATCATATCATAATCCTTATAAAGTTGAGTTTTTTGAAGCATATTTCTCAACATAGGCCCACATTGTTGCTTCATTGTATACTTATTGGACCGACTTTTGTTTCGATTTTTTCATTGTAGGCCCACAATGTTTCTTCAACGTATTCAATTTCGTAGCCAAGTATACCTCGCCGTTTCCTTCGCCGGTCAAAGGTGCATTCACTCCTTTCTAACTCCAACTTTTCACTCATCTCATTAATTTCTTCATCTCACGTACTTTCTACGTTTCATCAGGCATTCAAACACATTCGATTGCCATGGAATCCCTCCTTAACTATATCCGTTACAACCGGTGGTCCCTTCGATCCCGAATGACTTCCAATGCTATATATTGATGCACGACAATTGGATTGATGTACGCACCCACCATCGTCGTTTTCCGGCCTCCCAGAAATGGATGAAGAGATGGATGTCAAAATCAGATCCAAACCTGATAATGAAGTGGTTGACGAGAAGAGGTCGGATCTTGAGTACGAGGTTTTGACTCTATTTTGATTTTCATTGACCTCCTTATTAGCAACTGTTAGGTTTCATGGATTTGGGGTTCCAATTTTTTTTACTATGGTTTAGGGGTTTTTCAATTTTGGATTGATTTCAATTGTTTTCTTATTTGTATTGTTGTCACAAGAGGAGATTAATTTGGAGAAGCTACAATGGATTGCAAGTACATGAATTCCTGATGGTGGAACCTTAAGAGCAACAACTTGGAAGGTGAGAAATGCTTATCATGATCATAGAGTTGACAACTTATTTTCAGATTCCTATATGTAGTTAATTGCGTCGATGGATTGAGCTTTATCCACCTTTAGAATATTGAGCGGTGTAGAAAGAAGTATTCTTTTGATAATGTCATAGAAATGGTTTACACTACACATATCTACATGTATCCAAAATATAATAGGAATTAAAACAATCCTAAAATTATGTTAGTTATATATTATCAAATTTAATCAAATCTATAAAACTAATTATTAAACCTAATCTAATCTATAACATACATTCTTTTAAAAAATCAGAGGTTTCTCTTGCCTAATTAATTGTCATGGTTGTAAAGTTGGTTTGACCATACTTCAAGTAAATTTTAATATAATATAAATTTGGTATTGTTTGAAAACAATAAATACCATACTTATTAATCTATTCCTATTTTATTATTGAGCCACAAGAATATTTTATTTGTGTTTCTACTTTGTCGTTTCATACTCATCAGTAATTATTGAACCACAAGTTTTCTTCTTGAAAATAATCCCATAAAGTTGTTTACGAAAAATCATTTACGTAGTATAAGAAATATATTTATTAAATGAGTTCAGTTCACGGGTTGTATTTATTTTCTCATATGAAACAAAATGGTAAAGGATAAAAACGTATGGTGTGTCGTAAAAGCATGAGTTGATAATGTCATAGAAATGGTTTACACTGAACATATCTACATGTATCCAACATTCTTGCTTCGCAATATAAGAAATTTAGTATATGGAAGTTCGAATGTCATGAAGGGCATTCAGTGTACTTTAGGATGCCATTTTTAGATATACTCTAAAGTTGGGTGTGCTAAAATATACTAAATGCATTATAATGACTACTTATGACTAATACTCAATCTAAAAAAAAACTAATAATCAAAATCAAAATCAATAGATTCTTATTTGTGTCATCCACCTAAGTCCAACAAAAAGAATAGGCCCAATGGATAATTCAACCATCGATATATTTGAGCCTCAAATATTTGGAACGTCTAATTATTCGCTGCTATCTCATACAAGATTTATATATATATCACTTAATCATCTGATACAATAGTATATTATATAATATAAATGGATGTTCGTGTATACAATAAGTAGATTATTATAATATTATAATTAGACCTATTAAAATTTTTATAAAATAAATTAGAATTAGACCTACATGAATATATTTATACTACTAATATTAGACCTATTTAACATTGTATAAAATAAACTAGAATTACTCCTACATGAAAGATAAACTAAACTCATCACATAAGCTAAAATATTGACATATATAAGGCCCATGTGAAGCATGGGCAACATGATTCTAGTCTTATCTTAATATAATGAAAGATTAGGGGGACTCTCAAAAAGTAAATGCACTTTGGCCTTTTCATTATTCTTTCATTAAACACCCATTTAATCCCTTTTTTATTATTTTCCCTTACCTCGGTTCCGTTTCGTTCCTATTCACGCACCGTGTTCAATTCTCCTTTTCCCCTCACTTCGCTCCTCCTCCTTCCCATGTCGACGCGGTGTTCACCCTTTGACCTGTGGTTTTGTTTCCCTCACTTCGTTCCTCCTCCTTACCAATCAATGCCGAGGCGTTTGCCCGTTGACCTGCGGTTTCGTTTCCATGAATTCGTTCCTCCTCCTTACCCATCAATGCCGAGGCGTTTGGCTTACATTAATTCCCATTGGTCCTCTTTTTTCCTCCTCTTCCTGATCTCTGTCGCCTATAAATTTGCTTGACGATGTGTGGTATTCGCATTGCGCATCCAGTTCATTAGGCATGTATGTGTTCTTCGTTTGTGAATTCAGGTTTGTCTACGTCCTCTGCCCCGTTAGCTTTCGTCCTCCCTATTTGATTCTTTTTCATACGAATTGCACATCTGAATTCTGGTAATTGGTCTAAATTGCGGTGTTAATTGGCCGACCTTCATTTTTATTCTCTGAATTCAGGTACCAGTTCATCCCTGTCTCTGTTCTTCGTCTCTGAATTGAGGTTTGTCTTCGACCTTTCCCCCGATTGTGCTGTTAATTGGCCTGACTTGATTTTGATTCTCTGAATTTAGGTACCAGTTCATCCCTGTCTGTGTTCTTCATGTCCGGGTGCTTTTACACCCGAGGTATATAAACAAGCTATGAAATATGTGCATACTAAACATTGGATAAATTCGATGTTAGAAGAAATTTAATCTATGGATGATAATAAAATTTAGACCTTACTTCCTAAATTACCCATTGTTAGTGTAACTGCATGTAAATGGATTTATACACTCAAGGATGGAGCCAAGGTCACTTATCTGCCTAGATAAATGGATTACCCTATTATTTTTTTACATGTTGTTAAGTACTAGATTGGGTGATTATTACTTGCTATGACTGGTGTCTATGACTATTAGTTCGAACTATTGGATGTGAAGACATCTTTCCTTTATGGAGAGTTTGATGATTCCATCTATATATTCCAAACTATGGATTTTGTTAACAAAAACAAACCTGATCATGTGTGCACAATGCATATTAGATGAATGTATTTATGCTTAAAGCATTCCACTTGAAAATGGGAACATAAAATTTGATAACTGTTTTAATATTTTGTGTTTTGAAGAAGAAATTATGATCCATGATTATATCTTAAAATCTGTTAAGAAGAATGTCCATCGTATGCCCTTTTATATGTTGCTGATATTTCTTAATTTGCAAATCTGTGAATAAGATAAATGAACTCAGGCATAAAATTTGATAAATGTTTTTAATATTTTTTGTTTTGAAGAAGAAATTATGATCCATGATTATATCTTAAAATCTGTTAAGAAGAATGTCCATTGTATGCCCTTTTGTATGTTGTTGATATTTCTTAATTTGCAAATCTATGAATAAGATTAATGAACTCAGAGCCATGGTTTGTAGCACATGGGATGCAAAGAACCCTTCGGGAAAGTATTTAGGGTTTGAGTTCATTTTGCACGACGATAATTTATTAATTGGCTTAGTAACCTGTGTTGTATTCGAGTTGTGCAGTCCAGTTCACCCTTGGGCCTGACTTCATTTTCCGTCTCTGAATTCAGGTATGGCTTTGTCCTTTCCTTTGTTCGTTTTCTTCCTCCATTACTTGATTATTGTTAATTGTGATTCCTCTGCAAGCCTTACGAATTGTGCTTCTTTCACCTTTTATACTTCAACAATTCATTTATTTTGTTTTTGCTGTATGGTACTTTTTTTTAAAGGTTGCAGTAGTTGTTCCATCTTCATTCCCAGTTTAATCATTGCCTTTAAATCTTCATAAATGAATTGGGATTAACATACTCAGATTCGTAAGATTTATACTTCAACAATTCAAATCTTATTGGTGCCGAGCTATTTGTTTATGTTTTTCACATTTATATTGCAACTATACAAATCATAGTGATGGAGGGCTATTTATTTTGTTTTTGCTGTATGGTACTTTTGTTCTTTTTTCGGTATGGACCCGATTTTACTCACTATTTTGTTTGTTTGTTTGTGTGCTTTGTTAATTACGCAGAAGACAAAACGTAGACATGTCATCTGGCAGTTCGTCTGGTGCCTCTCACGCCCTTGCCTACGTTGCGTCATCATAGAAGAAGAAGTTGAGCATGGATATGGGTCCAGTCCGCCATCCCGAGGAGGTTTATGTCCCATTCTCTCTACTTGGGGGTAGTGAAGGCGTGACCATCAAAGCCATAGTTTGTCTCACATGGGATGCAAAGAACCCTTCCGGAAAGTATTTAGGGTCTAAGTTCATTTTGAGCGACGATAATGTATGTTTTGTTCAAGATGTTACCTACTTGGCTTATTTAACTAATTTCTCCCTGTTTGTCTTTTACACTTTTTTTTATGATATGTGTGCCCATGTCATTGCCACATTACACTTTTTTGTGTTTATTACAAAATTAGAAAATACTTTCTCCATTTTTTGTAAAACATGTCTCATTTTTTTAATTTTGCTAATTCGACATGAAATTGGTGACTATTCTAGGGTCATGCTCTCCATTGTATCGCTAGGAGAAGTATTGCACATTGTGTTGTACTGAAGCTTGAAGTTGGATGTATCTACTCTATTAGTAGGTTTACATTGGCTAATAACAAAGAAACCTATAGAGTACGCCAGAACGACCCTTTCCTGATTCAACTGGAGAGAAACACCATCATCCACCGCCTGGAATGCCCTCCTGATGGTTTCCAACCCTATCCCTTTATGCTTCAGCCTTTTGCTGATATTTCAGTGAATGGAAGCCAGTATCTAATAGGTATTCAATCCGAGTATATTATTAACCGCCCCATTACTGGCTGACTTAATAACCTGTTTTGCTCTTTAGATGTAATTGGTCGCGTTGTTAATGTCGGTGTAGCCCGCCCCCCTAAGAATGGTTCTCAATTTCCTTGATTTCCACCTACTTAATGAAAGGTTTGCCTTTTCTTTTT
The DNA here is from genome assembly GCF_046119375.1 of Phyllobates terribilis. Lineage (NCBI taxonomy): Eukaryota > Metazoa > Chordata > Amphibia > Anura > Dendrobatidae > Phyllobates > Phyllobates terribilis. Next base: position 48,724 of record NW_027366098.1, read on the forward strand.
TCATCTTACATGTTTCATCTTTAAGCAAACTATATACCAATTTGAGTAACCATGTAGGAGTCCCCTTATTTTGTAACGATAAAAATTTGCACTTTTGTAGTGGTGCTACGATAAAGGTAACCGTGTGGGGTGGTTTATCAACAAAGATACTCAACAATTGTTTTGATCCAAGTTCTCTATATATGATCATTTTACCAGCGATGAATGTAAAAGATTACAAGGGTCTGTACAATTAAATTATACCACTTCATTCCTTCCTTTTTAACAATGTTTTAGTGTGTCTTTTTCCCCATTGAAGTCTTTTCACATTCTTATCTTTGAATCAATCTTTTATATTTTTTATTCATTTACAAACATACTACAATATACCATGTAATCTTAACTACAATATTCATTTTTGTGTACAAAACCACCCAAAAACATTTGACATGTGTAATTGTTCCAGACACATACATTTCTCTTATAACTGTTATCATTCATGTGTTTTCCTGAAATAGGTGTTTTGCAACTCTCAAGTACATCTGGAACTGATGTTTTTGACAATGAAAACATACTACAGATTGCCGAATTACGGCTTCTAATTAGGTGTGTTTATTCTGATAATCTAAAACCATTAATATACCATAATGTTTAAACATGATTTCTACTCATGCAGTGCCAACCCCATACTGCCTACAACAAACGCAGCTATTCTACTAACACTCCTTCAACTTGGGCGTACACAGAACGAAGATCCAACATTGGTACATCGTGCCTTTTTCAAAATAAGTCCTCATCATATTACATGTGTAGTTTTCTTTTTTTAACCACATCTCCAATTCTACAACCATCAACCACACTTATTTTCAAGGTTAAGATCATAGGTGTCCGCCCACAAGACAGTTGGAACTACTATTCATGTGGAATAGGTGGCTGTGGTAAACGTGTGAAGCCACAAACAAACCATTTTTGGTGCGATGCGTGTGACCTTCGTTGTGACTTTCCAGTAATAAGGTATTTAAACCATACTCTAATTATTTATGCAACATGGATTTATAATTTGAATTTTGATTTCCTTTTTTGGAATTTTCACGATTAAAAGAACTGCTATCCTGATTCATTTAATAGCTTTGTTAGGCTATTTTCACATTTTCTGCTCCACTCATTTTGCGTTCTAATTGTTTTCGCCATGTGTTTGATATATAATTCTCTAGTGTAAACCTAATCCATTTAAAACATGCTCTGAAGGTACCGCCTACAACTCGAAATCCAGGATAACAGCACGTCCCTGGTTGCTACTATGTTTGATGATGTTGCTGAGTTTTTGTTGAAGAAGAAAGCCTCCATCTTAATTGACCCAGTTGGGGTATGTTTTTTTTATTTGTAAAAATAGATTGACAAAACATGCAGTGAGTTCAGTTATGTTTACATCCATATGCATCATACTTTACATGAAGGTCTTTTAGAAAACGAGATCCCAAATGAAATACTAAACCTCATTGGTTCTGAGCATTCGTTTGAGATGAAGTCACATACATATTACAACCATGGACATTATGAGACATTCACTGTGAGTAGAGTTCAACAGTGTATCCACGTTGACATGTAAGTTATTTCCCATATTCCATTTTGTTTATTTGTATGTTATCTATAATATTACCTATGTGGGTGTGTATCATTTATAATATAGAGTTACTCTTTTACTATGAACAAGATGCACAATTGAAATACAATGTTGAGAATGGCACAAGTGGGCCAAGTGGCGGATGCTTAGTAACTGATGTTTGCAATGTGCAAGCTGACACATCTGTGCTGTCTGAGACCATTGTTGAGCCATCGAATCTCAGAGGGTGAATTCATAGACATCATTTACCTATTTAAAAACATTACATTATTTTCCGCTTTGTCAAGAATCACCTTCAACTTTTACAACAACACACACCTTGATTAACATGCCCAAAAAATATAGTCTATTATTATGTCTCAAATTAAGTTCACATTTTCACCACTTTTAATTGTATAAGTACTTAATTTTTGTTTAGCATTAATGTTTTTAATAAAATAATATTTTATATCCGTTTTATTTAAACCACACCCATTGTTTATATGCAGGGATGAAGGTGAAAAGAGCGTAGTCGGGGTCAAACGAAAGAGTGTTATCAACCTAATTGAGGAAGAGTGATCACGTTTCAATTCCTTTTTCTCAGTTTAAGCTTAAGTTGAATTTTCCTTTTCGTATTCATAAATTCAAGATACAATTCGCTCTCCTATGTCATTTATTAATGTTAGATTTAACACTTTTATTTTTAATAATCTACTGTCAAGGTTTATAATTACGTTTAAATCTCATTTAGGTATTTGCAAATTCAAGATACATAATTGCCAACCTAATGTCCATTTCGTTTGGAATATCCTTTATCTTATCCTTTAATTCTAAAAAGTGTTTCATAGACTTCTGAAATATTATAAACTCTTTTATTACAAAAGTTTGTATCATATACAACTCCAATACTAATAAGAATGAAAATGTAATTACATGACTATTTTGGAAATCTCATTGATGTATTAATTTACTATTAAGAATCCTCTAATTTCCTGAAGGTTTATTAGTATCGCTACAATCTATTTACTTCTTTTAGTTCCATTACGAGACTAATCCGAACCATTCTTTAAATTATTAGCATTTTTGTCTTTTTCCCTTTGGCAATGACAATGATTAATTGTGAATCAAATATACAATAAAAAACGAGAAACCACTAAAAGGTAGCACATGTGACTATTGACAGAAGTAACAAGGAGCAAAGAACAACAACGGTACATAATATAATCCAAATAACAAATAAAGATAACACAAGAGAATCTAAAATGAATATACAATTATTAAATTTATAAATTTTTAAGGAAAAATGGTGGATGTACACGATACTTAATTTAAGTAAAACGTGTAATTTTATTGAAAAATCGGTATGAAATTCCACTCAAATAAAATAACAGAGTCTTACTAACAAGCTAATTATTTACTTAGTGTATTTCATTCTTTAGAAATAATGAATGGACTACAAAACACCCACACCAAAGGTTCAATGGTAACCCCAAAGAACAATTAAATTGAAAGTCAACATCCTTCAAAATAACAGTACGACCATACAACATGGTTTAAAAATGGACAGTCTTAAACGATAGGCAAAATAGTGTCTCGGTAACATGAAAGGCTAAAAAGTGTACTTAAATTAAAAAAGGGTTGTGCATAGCTGATAGGCGCAATCATGATGGCGCCAAAGGAGAACTTAAGACGGCAAAAAGGGGCGTTTTCACTCACTTGGGCAACATAATGAAGCTTACGAGGCGTCGGAAGCGAAGTCGTCAAAGTACGCTAGAAGCCGAGGAGGAAACACGTTTACAGAGTCAAAACCGCGGGCGCGGCCAGCCGGCCGCGGTCGCGGTTCTCACCGTGCATCTCCAGTGTTCCTCAGACCAATCCGCGCCCGCGGCTCCCTGCCGCGCCCGCGACCCTCCCGGAATGAATGAGCAGTTTGACCAACTTTTGTAACTTTTTTGCTCTTAGGATAGTGAATTTGGAGTGAATTAGCATTTGGACCATTTTGTGTAACTCCTAGCTCTTAAATTAGTCAAATTAGGAGTTTAGAAAACTCCATTTTAGGGAGGGTTTTTTTAAGGGCTTCTTAGGTTGGTAATCTATGGGCGAATTTCTCAAGTTTGTAATCCAAGAAAACTATCTCATTTTGTATTTTGTTTTCTAAAGAAGTAATGGAGAACTAAGCCTACTTGTGTTCACTTTGAAGTTCTAAGCGCTTGACTTGGGTCGTTGTGGTAAGGTTCTTTTTCCCTTTGTTCTTATCTATCTTAGGATTTGTTCTTTGATCTTTTGCGCTTAAACTCATGATTGTTTTATATTGATTTTTCTAGAGTCATGAACTAGGTTAATTGGTATTCTTCAATTTGCTAGGTTTAGACAATTCTATTTGAAGAATCTAAACCTTTTGTAGCAAACTCTTTTCTCATGAACTATTTGTGATTGATTTTAGGGTAGAGATCTTAGATTCATGTCAAGTACCGACTATTTGTCAATGGTATTGCATGAACCTACTTATCTTTGAACTTTATGCAATTATGATATTAAATCTAGGTATTTCCGTGGTTGTAGCATGATTAGGGCTTCTAGAACTATTTGGACTAGTTGCTAGTTATGAACAAAGAGTAGGACATTTCGCTTTGATTTGTTTTGAACATTGGGTGCTAAGAATCTATGATCCACCGACCTAGTCAAGTTGCTAGAATGGATAGGTGAACCGCTTTAATCTTTATACTTCCTTCATCATTTGTGTATTTTTGTTGTTTTAATCACCAACCATTTCCCCCCTTTTGTTACTTTTTAATCATATAAAAACTTTAACCGAAAAGCTTGCTCCCTTGGGTACGACCCTTACTACCGCTATACTCTAGTGGGAGTTTGGTTTAATACTTTGACAAGGCAAGGCGACTTTAGCCTTCGTCAAATTTGGCGCCGTTGCCGGGGAGCAACGGTTCTTTTTGATTAAGCTTTTGTGTGATTACTCTTGGTGTGGACCCCATTGATGGTCCACACCCGTTCCACTAATTCACCTCTTCTTGATTTTGATTCAGAAATCGAGCGGACGCATTTACGGAACTTGAGGCACGCCCTAGAGAATCTGTTGTGGAGAACATGGCCGCTCGTACACTACGAGAGCTTACCGCTCCCAATCTTGCTCAACAACCTTTTGCGGTCGTAGTGCCACCATTAGATGCTGGTGTGTTCTTTGAGCTTAAGTCCGGTGTCATCAACCTCCTCCCGAAGTTATATGGTTTAGCCGGTGAAGATCCCATCATGCATTTGAGAGAGTTCCACGACATATGCATGTGTAGCAAGCCGGCCAATGTCACGGAGGAGCAATTCAAGATGCGGGCCTTTGGTTTCACCTTGAAGGATACCGCGAGAAATTGGTATTACCACCTTCCAGCTCCATTGACACTTGGCCTAAGCTATATAAGGCCTTCCTCGACAAGTACTTCCCCGCTAGGAAGTCTACCGCTTTGAAGAGAGCCATCACCAATATTGAGCAAGCGGATGATGAGACGCTCCTATGACTATTGTGAGCGTTTCATGAGGTTGTGCGCAAGTTGCTCGTTCCATGGGTTCGATGAGAAGGAATTAGTAATCCACCTCTACAACGGGTTACTAGATCAAGAGAGGAGGATCATAGATGCCGCTTGCAACGGTAGCGTCTTGAACTTGACGCCCGACATAGCCATGAGCCGAATCCATGATATACCCGATGGCACGAGAAGCTTTGGTCGGACCTATTCAAGAAAGGGAGTTCATGCTGCAAACTCTAGTGCTCCCGATATGAGCAACACTTTCGCCGAGATCAAGAGCATGATCGAGACATTGGCTTTGACTAGGACCAATGACCCGCCGGCGCGGGCTTGTGGGGTTTGCACCAATGAATCCCACCCCACGGATATGTGTCCACAACTCCAGGACACTACTACCACCGCTGACGTCAATGCCGTGAGGGGGGGGGGGTATGGACCTCCTAGACCTCGGTTCGATAACCAAGCCCATAACTAAACCAGAGGTGGAACGATCATCCAGGGTTCCGATATGGTGATCCGGCTGGGGAACAAAACAACTTCCGACCTCAAGCTTAACAGAACCACCAATACCGGGCTCCTTATCAACCCAACAAACCACCGGGCTACGGACCTCCTAAGCCATCTACCGAGGATATGCTAAATTCCTTGACCATCCACTTTTCCTCTCATGTCCACAAAACGCAATCTAGCATCAAGAGTATTGAGAAGCAACTCGGCCAACTTGCCGAGGTGATTTCCCAAACACAACAACAACTTTCCAAGAGTTTTCCATCACAAACGGTGGTGAATCCAAGGGAGAATATAAGTGTTATTCATTTGCGGAGTGGTAAGGTGTGTGGATATGCTCCCATAGCTGAAACGGGAGAAGACGAGGAGGAGGCCACAGAAACATTTCCGCGGGCGCGGTCCCCTGACCACGGTCGCGGTCCCCTGACCACGGTCGCGGCTCAGACGCTGTAAGAGAATCCGAGATTTCTAACCATCCGCGGGCACGGATCCCTGACCGCAGTCGCGGATTAGCTTCTGAGGCCAATAACGATGAAGCGAAGAAGGTGGAGGAGGACTACTATGAAGATCGATGGGACTTCCGTCTTCGGCAAGAGAACTATGTACGACCCGATTTTCCTCCTCTCTATGCCGAAAATCCTCCCGCACCTTTTCCGGAAGCCCTTAAAGACACTCGAAGGCCCGTCGATGACAAAGAGCTCTTCGAGACATTTAGCAAGTGCAAAGTCAACATTCCCTTGCTCAAGCTAATTAAGAGCGTACCCCGGTACGCTAAGTTCTTAAAGGAGCTTTGCACGATCAAACGAAAGCAAAAGCTTAAGGGGAAACAAAAGGTGCAAGTGAGCAAAGGCGTCTCCGCGATGTTCCAACAAAAGGTGGCCAAGAAGTGTAGTGATCCGGGTATGGTAAGCATTCTTGCACTATTGGTGAGACTAAGATAGATAGTGCCATGCTAGATCTAGGTGCTTCTATTAATGTTTTGCCTTATTCTTTGTATAAGTTGCTCGGCCTAGGACCTTTGAATGAAACGGGAATTGTAATTCAATTGGCCGATAGATCTTTGGTTTACCCGAAAGGGATAGTTGAGGATGTATTGGTTATGGTTGATAACCTCATTTTTCCCGCGGATTTCTTTGTCTTAGACATGGCACAAGAGGCTAAGGACTCACTTATCCTACTTGGGCGGCCGTTTATGAAAACGGCCAATACTAGAATTGACTTGGCAAGTGGTTCACTCACTTTTGAGTTTGATGGGGATGTTGTGAGCTATAACATTTACGATCCTATGAAACACCCTAATGATGATAACTCTTTATTCTCTATCGATGTGATTGATCAAATTGTGCAAGATACATTTGACGTATATGGTTTGGATGAGCTACAATCCGTGTTAGAGAATAGCTTGGTCGATTCATCGCAGCTAGACCTCACTATGTCTTCCGACATGCGTGAAGTCTTAGCTCACTTGGACTCGAAAGAGCCATTTTTGGCCGGTGGGCCCATGTTAATAATTCCCGAGGCCGAAAGACCTCTTCCTTCTATAGTGCAGGCACCAGTGATTGAGCTACAACAACTTCCGGAGCATTTTAAGTATGCTTTCCTAGGCGAGAACGACACCCTCTCGGTCATCATTTCTAGCACACTTACGGGGGTTCAAGAGGAGAAGTTGGTAGAGGTGCTCAAGAAGAATGTGACGGCTCTCGGATGGACTATAGCCGATATCAAGGGAATAAGCCCTTCTACTTGTATGCACCGGATTCTCCTAGAAGACGGAGCCAAGCCTAGTAGGCAACCTCAGCGGCGACTTAATCCACCTATGATGGAGGTAGTGAAGAAGGAGGTGTTGAAGCTCCTACAAGCGGATATGATCTTCCCTATCTTGTATAGCAAGTGGGTAAGCCCTACGCAAGTTGTCGCGAAGAAAGGAGGGATCACCGTGGTAGAAAACGACAAACGTGAGATCGTTCCTCAACGAGCACAAAAAGGGTGGAGGGTTTGTATCGACTACCGCAAGCTGAACGCGGTGACTCGAAAGGACCACTTCCCCTTACCCTTCATTGACCAAATGCTCGAGAGGCTTGCCGGATGGCCTTACTATTGTTTCCTCGATGGATACTCGGGCTACTTTCAAGTGGCCATAGCCCCGGAAGATCAAGAGAAGACGATGTTTACTTGCCCATTTGGTACTTTTGCCGGACGGCCTTACTAATCTTTTTTCCTTATGAAAAATATATAATAGATTATGAAAATAACATTGAAATGGTGAAGAATAATTTCTAGATTGTGAATAGCAAGTCTGGAATCATGAAAAAGAAGTTTGGAATTGTGAAAAACAAGTCTTAGATTGTGAACTCAAGTATCAATCTGTGAATGAATAAGTTTTGATCATGAAAAACAACCTGGGATCGTGAAAAAACACGTCTTAGAGCGTGAAAAACAAGTCTTATATCGTGAAAATAAATCTTAGATCATGAACAATAATCTTAGATCGTGAAACAAATCTTGATTCGTGAATAACAAGTCTTTAATCATGAAAAATAAGTTCAAAAGCAAGAAAAACGAGTCTTGAACTGTGAATATCAAGTCTTAGATTGTAAAAACAAGTCTTGAGTGGGGATTTTTTTAACACATATTCGAAATCATAGTTTCTATTTTCAAGTTACCTTAACTCGAGTTAACCCTAATTTGAACAGTATAGTGATTCACTTAACAGTTTCCAAGAATTATTAACACAAATTCTAACTCATAGTTACTGTTTTTCATGTTATCCTAATTCTAGTTCATCAATATTCGAATTAATATATTCATTTTTCCGAATCTATCAACAAATCTTAGATCGTGAAAAATAAGTTTCAGATTGTGAAAAACGAGTTTCGGATCATGTAAAACAAGCATGAACAACAAGTTTTAGATTGTGAACAACGAATCTTAGATCGCTAAAAACATGTTTCAGACTGTGAAAAACGAGTTTTAGATCGTGAAAAACAAGTGTGAAGTGTGACCACCAAGTTTTGGATTGTGAACAATGAATCTTGGTCGTGAAAAATAAAATTTTGATTGTAAAAAACGAGTTTTCGATTGTGAAAACAAGAGTAAATGCATGAACAACAAGTCCTAGCTCATGAAGACCAAGTTTTAGAGTGAACAACAACTTTTAGATCATAAAAACGAGTCTTCAATCATTAAAAGAAAGTTTTAGATCATGAACAACGAGTCTCTGATTGTGAAAAACAAGTTTCAAAACATGATTCAATTTGAATAGTGTATATGTAACAATAAGTTCATGATTCAATTTGATGTTTTCTGGAGTTAGTAACAAATGTTACAAATCTAAGTTTCCTTGTTTCAAGTCGATCCTACTTGGAGTTGATACTAATTCGATTTTAGTATTGTAACCATATATTCGCGAGTTAATTAGAAGTTTTCAAGAATTGGTAACACAAATTCTAAATCAGAATTCCCCCCCTAAGTTGATCCTAGTTTAAGCTGGGACTAATTCGAATTTAAGTTAAAGGAAACCAAGTGACAAAGCACTATAGTTAAGATAGCTCTGCATCAGGCAAAGATAGTAACGAGGTTGATCAGTACAAGTAAAAACTCCATGAAATAAATTATATTTCTCCTAGAAAAATCTGCATATTTGCACCTCCAATCTATCTTCTTTGCAAATGGATCATGACCATTAAGATGGTGGTGAATCATTGTCCTGCTCCACCCATCTTTGTCAACCACAAATTACATGAAATTAGTGAACCAGATATTACGATCAATACATATATTTATGCATATATTAGAGTGGACTAGTTAGCTATTACCATATTATAGAAGAAGTAGAATTAAGTGATTGAAACTGCTGCAATTGCTTCAATGGAAACTGCTCTAATGTCTATAAAACTTGAAAATCTGATTTGAAACTACTGCAACTGCTTCCACGGAAACGGCTCCGGTGTTCTTACACCGAGACAAACAACGTTGATGCCTCCAATCTTCATGTTGCTAATTCCATGGATTTAGACCTAATTATACTGAATTGCCGATTTTGCTCATTTTCTAGGGTTTGGTAATTTGGGCGAATGTCAAGGAGAGATACATCTTAGCAGACACAACGAAGATAATTGAGAGAAATCGGGAAGAGAGCTCGCTGGAAGGATGAGCTCCGTCGTTCAGTGGTTGGAATGACAATAAGGGAGGGTGGAAGAGGTAAGAGATGAAAAGAAGGAAGATGTAATGGAGAGGCGTGCAAGAAAGATGAAATTGGAAATGGTATTTAGGAAGATCCCATGACTTACGGGATTGTATCTATTTTTTTGTTTTGTTATATTTTTTAAATATTTATTATTTAATCTAGACCATCCGTTTTAATTTGATCTAACGCTTAGAATTAATACTACCATTTTACTCTAAAACCTTGTTTTACTAGAACTTAAATCTCTCTCTATATATATGTTATAGAATAATTGGGGTTGGTACAAAAAAAGTATATGTGGGGTTTAAGCTTTCTAATTAAGATTCCAAAATAATAGTAAATGTGGTTCTCAATCTTTTTGTAACCGGTTGAATTTATTAAATCCTCATATATCTTTCTTCCATGATGGCAATACTTAATGACTTTGAACATAGTAAGGTGCATGGACAAAAAATGGAAATAAAGTAAATAAGAAGACATAACCAAAGGAGAGAAGGGTAGTACATGGTACTATTAAGAGGAGAAAAAAGGAATAGAGAACACCAAGGACAATTAACATCGGCCAAAAAACAGACAAACATTCAAAAGCACAAGAAAAATTAAAATGAACACACAATAAAAACAGTTAGAAGAAAAAAAGACCAAGGTGCATGGTACCTAACGTAAGAAAAAATGCGTGAATTTTGAAAATTAAACAAAGAAATGTCAGTCAGATAAAATGAGACAGTCTTACTAACAAGCTTATTATTTAATTATGTGATTGAATTCTTATGAAATAATGATGAAGTACAAAACACACACACAAAAGGGTTCCATGGTAACCATACAAGACAAATAAAATAAAAGAGAGAAAAAAAAAACTTCGAAAAAAAGTACCATAAAACAACATGACAACAAAAAATGGAGAGTGGAAAAACAAAAAATAAAAATAATGTATAGGTAACATGAAACACACAGTACAAAAAATAAAAATAAAAATGGGTCGTGCGTAGCACAGGCCAGAAGTTCCTAGTATATTATAAAGTTAGGTTAGTGGTTCATTTATTACCTAACAATCAAACTATTTTTCCCACTTATGTCATTCTATTAACTCAAATTAGCACATATTTTTCACCGGTTATACCCTCTCATTTAATACTTGTTTTACCTCTTACATCCTTAAATATTTTTCCAACATTTAGTGAGACGCATTAGCACATGCCATCATTCATTTCCTTCATTACAATCCTTCGACTTCTTCCTTTATTCTAGCATTAAAAACATAACGACCTTCTCCTGCATTTAATCTAGCGTTACAGAACTTAACAACATCCTCATTTGTTGTCTAATTGAATCTATATATCCATCTAGAGTGGTTTCTCGATGGCTAATTTTATGGTTAATTAATGAGCTCAATTTAGCTGCTCGTGTAATATCCTCAAACTTTTGTAAATCGTTTACTTGCTGTTATATTTGCATTCTTTTTTTTCACATTATTACTTGTTATGCTTCTACTACTTTTAAAGGTGGTAAAATTAGGGATGGGCATGGGTTGGGTAGACTCGAAACCCGAACCGAAGTAATTTCGGTCAGGTCTTCGGGTTGGGTTTTTTTGAACTTCGGGTTTCGGGTTGGGTCGGGTTCGGGTAGACCAACTTAAAATAAAACAATTATTACAATTGTTGCATAGTTTACCATCTTTACATATTTTGAATCATGTTGAACATTGTTACATGTCGACTACTAATTAAGTTGTTATTAACTCAAGTTGTTTTGAACATATTTTATGTATTTTTAATCACGTTGAACGTTAAAGTATTATCATTTGTATGCTTTTACTATTTTATTGCTTGTTTAACTCGTCTAATTTTAGATCGTTTGGATTTTCATATGAAATTAATTGATTAAATATATTATTTAAACCTTAAATAATGCACTAAACTTTGAATTTTGAAGCATTACAAAGTTGATTTTTTAAAATCGGCCGTTCGGGTTTTTCCCGGACCGGACTGGACCGAACCCAACCCGGACCAAATTTTTGACCCGGTCTTTGGTCAGGTTTTTTTTATGAGTGTCGGGTTTTCAGGTTCGGTCTGGTCCAGTACGGTCTCTGGCCCGTGCCCAACCCTAGGTAATATTTCAATTTCTTTGTGCAATAATATAAATAGATGTTTGTGTATAACATATATAGACGTTTAGAATGATGCATATATCCTTAGTGCGAGAACAACACCCGTTATTTTATTCTCAAATATATTACAATCCAATTCCAATAGAGATCAATTAGCACAACCCAGAAATAACCAAATTTATCTGACTTGCTATTCATTTAGTTATCCACTTAGCAAATATATTGGTATGTTTTAGGAGATTCAAGCTTTTAGGTTTATTATTAGTAATAGACTAATCTAAATCCTGCTTAAACATAGAGGAAAAAACTCTTGCCTATATCATAACTCCCATACTGATAAAAGACTTTATTACTGTAATCCAATACTTTGTATAATGAGTCAGAAACTACAAATCAGTTACACCACTTAAACAAACTCTTTAGAATAACCCCAGCTCCCAAGTTACACAACCAAAAAGAGTATATAAGAATCCAAATTTAAAGAAGAAAATAACAGTTATATAGATAGATATAGTCATAACAAACGGGTTCTTATAGTAATAGTAATTATTATTATTATTATTATTATTATTATTATTATTGTTATTATTATTATTATTATAATAATATTAACAATAACTATTAACTTCATTGTTTTAAAGTATTACTTATCTTCAAATATCAACTAGCACAAATTCTATGTCTTTTTTTTTATCTTATTTACATCCATTCACCTTCCTCTAGAAAAATATTTTTTTCCTAAGACCTCTTAATTCAATGGTATATGAAATGGGTGACAATACTTCATATTTCAATTTCTCGTTCCCTTAAATTTGTTAAAAATTCTCCAACATGGATTATATATGTATATAATCTCTTCTCATATACATTCAGCTAAAAAATAAACATACTATAAAAGGGGTTAAAGATAAAAGACAATCTAAGTATGATGTATCATTTGTTATTACTTGAAAAGAAAATATTATCTATATTTTTTGAGAGGTTAATACTATGAAAAATTATATTAATTATTTTACATCCATAGAGTACAAACGATTGAAAAAATATATAAATTACTCATAAGTTGCCAAAATATATATAAGTATTATTTAAAAATTATTTCTATTAAAAAATTACATAACCATGAATCTAATACATATAAAATAGAGTTTTTTATAGTGTATTTCCTCTAATTCAACTATTTTTTATTTTATTTATTTCCTAAATCATTCTCCAACAACTTCTCATTTAGTGACTTTATATTTGTGGAGGTCATCACGATATAAAAACTCCTTTATTGTGAAACCTATCGTCTTTCGCAATTATAGTATGCAAGTCAAAGCTCATGAACACTAGGAAAGTCGCGCTCGTGCGCCGTACATGCTTTGATTTATTGGTTCAAATTATAAATGAAGTGTACATGATATATACAATATGCTCTTAAATCAAATAATTATGTGAAAAAGAAATTAGTTGCATACTTTTCATCCAAGTATATATATTATGTTCAACCTATCTTCAATTCAAACATTTATTATCGTATATATATTTTGGACACTTAGGCATGTGAAAAATATTTTATTTTATTTCTATGAAAATTTTGATCAATTTTTTAATATCATAATAATATAGGTATATAAAAACCATCAAGTAAAAACTTGAAGCGAATTATGTAAGTGAAAAGACCAACTTTAAATAAAACGATTATATCATGTTAACGTGGATGAGATAATTGAGCTTGTCACTCTCCCCATAATCAAATATTTTTTAATATCACAAAAATATTGTTACAATTTGAGCATTAATTTAATCAAATTCCTACCCACTTGATTTTGCTATATACACTTTGTTATGATATAATAGAATATCTAATCAGTTATCACAACTAATACCTATTTAATATTGCTTGTAAAAGATATTAGCTAAAGAACTTATATAATTAACTTTATGTGTTTAGTAATAAGAAAACAACATCCTATAATAACCAAGTCGCAGGCTCTCACGTCATACCTTTTTTTATATAAATATGAAGTTTTTTGGAAAACAAGAAGTGATATTCATGAAAAGTATGAATTCTACAAAGGTGGAAGAAATTCATTACGGTCATAAGTCTAATCTAATCACAAATAATGAGATCCTTCCTCGGAATTCATTTACTGAATGACTATGAGACCGTCTTTGAACTCACTTATATCGTTCATAATTCATCATTGTAAGATTTTGATTTTGTAGCATCTGCATGATCTTCACCATATACTATCATCCAAATCCAATTTCCTCAAAGAATATCCTCCTCAAGTTGATAATTCTTGGTTGATAGATCTCATCTTTGTATACGGATAGCACATAAGACTATCACTAAATTTTAGATAATGTTGTAACAATGTCATAGTATCTTCTTCATTGCTTTTAGTGAATTTTGCAGCCAAAAATAAGCAAGCGAACCACTCTTATGTCAATAAATGTGCAGAGCATTCCAAGAATGATAAAATCAATCTTTATTACTACCATAAAAAGAAACGTGCACCATATTATTTGTGACTAAAATTTTTAGTAGATGTTAGAACGAGATATTAATAATGTATAACCAGAACCAATTAGCTATTTTCATGTCATATCTATTAAGTGAATTTATAATCTATCAACATGAAAGATTTTTTGGATGTAATTATTAATCAGTTGATGCCGGTTGTTACAACTACCTTCTTAGACATGAAATTGCATGCTACATTGTCTGGTTATATCATTCTTATAGATAATCTCATAAGTGTAGGGTTTGGCATTATATGAAATATTGAATACAGAACCACCAATACCGGGCTCCTTATCAACCCAACAAACCACCGGGCTACGGACCTCCTAAGCCATCTACCGAGGATATGCTAAATTCCTTGACCATCCACTTTTCCTCTCATGTCCACAAAACGCAATCTAGCATCAAGAGTATTGAGAAGCAACTCGGCCAACTTGCCGAGGTGATTTCCCAAACACAACAACAACTTTCCAAGAGTTTTCCATCACAAACGGTGGTGAATCCAAGGGAGAATATAAGTGTTATTCATTTGCGGAGTGGTAAGGTGTGTGGATATGCTCCCATAGCTGAAACGGGAGAAGACGAGGAGGAGGCCACAGAAACATTTCCGCGGGCGCGGTCCCCTGACCACGGTCGCGGTCCCCTGACCACGGTCGCGGCTCAGACGCTGTAAGAGAATCCGAGATTTCTAACCATCCGCGGGCACGGATCCCTGACCGCAGTCGCGGATTAGCTTCTGAGGCCAATAACGATGAAGCGAAGAAGGTGGAGGAGGACTACTATGAAGATCGATGGGACTTCCGTCTTCGGCAAGAGAACTATGTACGACCCGATTTTCCTCCTCTCTATGCCGAAAATCCTCCCGCACCTTTTCCGGAAGCCCTTAAAGACACTCGAAGGCCCGTCGATGACAAAGAGCTCTTCGAGACATTTAGCAAGTGCAAAGTCAACATTCCCTTGCTCAAGCTAATTAAGAGCGTACCCCGGTACGCTAAGTTCTTAAAGGAGCTTTGCACGATCAAACGAAAGCAAAAGCTTAAGGGGAAACAAAAGGTGCAAGTGAGCAAAGGCGTCTCCGCGATGTTCCAACAAAAGGTGGCCAAGAAGTGTAGTGATCCGGGTATGGTAAGCATTCTTGCACTATTGGTGAGACTAAGATAGATAGTGCCATGCTAGATCTAGGTGCTTCTATTAATGTTTTGCCTTATTCTTTGTATAAGTTGCTCGGCCTAGGACCTTTGAATGAAACGGGAATTGTAATTCAATTGGCCGATAGATCTTTGGTTTACCCGAAAGGGATAGTTGAGGATGTATTGGTTATGGTTGATAACCTCATTTTTCCCGCGGATTTCTTTGTCTTAGACATGGCACAAGAGGCTAAGGACTCACTTATCCTACTTGGGCGGCCGTTTATGAAAACGGCCAATACTAGAATTGACTTGGCAAGTGGTTCACTCACTTTTGAGTTTGATGGGGATGTTGTGAGCTATAACATTTACGATCCTATGAAACACCCTAATGATGATAACTCTTTATTCTCTATCGATGTGATTGATCAAATTGTGCAAGATACATTTGACGTATATGGTTTGGATGAGCTACAATCCGTGTTAGAGAATAGCTTGGTCGATTCATCGCAGCTAGACCTCACTATGTCTTCCGACATGCGTGAAGTCTTAGCTCACTTGGACTCGAAAGAGCCATTTTTGGCCGGTGGGCCCATGTTAATAATTCCCGAGGCCGAAAGACCTCTTCCTTCTATAGTGCAGGCACCAGTGATTGAGCTACAACAACTTCCGGAGCATTTTAAGTATGCTTTCCTAGGCGAGAACGACACCCTCTCGGTCATCATTTCTAGCACACTTACGGGGGTTCAAGAGGAGAAGTTGGTAGAGGTGCTCAAGAAGAATGTGACGGCTCTCGGATGGACTATAGCCGATATCAAGGGAATAAGCCCTTCTACTTGTATGCACCGGATTCTCCTAGAAGACGGAGCCAAGCCTAGTAGGCAACCTCAGCGGCGACTTAATCCACCTATGATGGAGGTAGTGAAGAAGGAGGTGTTGAAGCTCCTACAAGCGGATATGATCTTCCCTATCTTGTATAGCAAGTGGGTAAGCCCTACGCAAGTTGTCGCGAAGAAAGGAGGGATCACCGTGGTAGAAAACGACAAACGTGAGATCGTTCCTCAACGAGCACAAAAAGGGTGGAGGGTTTGTATCGACTACCGCAAGCTGAACGCGGTGACTCGAAAGGACCACTTCCCCTTACCCTTCATTGACCAAATGCTCGAGAGGCTTGCCGGATGGCCTTACTATTGTTTCCTCGATGGATACTCGGGCTACTTTCAAGTGGCCATAGCCCCGGAAGATCAAGAGAAGACGATGTTTACTTGCCCATTTGGTACTTTTGCCGGACGGCCTTACTAATCTTTTTTCCTTATGAAAAATATATAATAGATTATGAAAATAACATTGAAATGGTGAAGAATAATTTCTAGATTGTGAATAGCAAGTCTGGAATCATGAAAAAGAAGTTTGGAATTGTGAAAAACAAGTCTTAGATTGTGAACTCAAGTATCAATCTGTGAATGAATAAGTTTTGATCATGAAAAACAACCTGGGATCGTGAAAAAACACGTCTTAGAGCGTGAAAAACAAGTCTTATATCGTGAAAATAAATCTTAGATCATGAACAATAATCTTAGATCGTGAAACAAATCTTGATTCGTGAATAACAAGTCTTTAATCATGAAAAATAAGTTCAAAAGCAAGAAAAACGAGTCTTGAACTGTGAATATCAAGTCTTAGATTGTAAAAACAAGTCTTGAGTGGGGGATTTTTTTAACACATATTCGAAATCATAGTTTCTATTTTCAAGTTACCTTAACTCGAGTTAACCCTAATTTGAACAGTATAGTGATTCACTTAACAGTTTCCAAGAATTATTAACACAAATTCTAACTCATAGTTACTGTTTTTCATGTTATCCTAATTCTAGTTCATCAATATTCGAATTAATATATTCATTTTTCCGAATCTATCAACAAATCTTAGATCGTGAAAAATAAGTTTCAGATTGTGAAAAACGAGTTTCGGATCATGTAAAACAAGCATGAACAACAAGTTTTAGATTGTGAACAACGAATCTTAGATCGCTAAAAACATGTTTCAGACTGTGAAAAACGAGTTTTAGATCGTGAAAAACAAGTGTGAAGTGTGACCACCAAGTTTTGGATTGTGAACAATGAATCTTGGTCGTGAAAAATAAAATTTTGATTGTAAAAAACGAGTTTTCGATTGTGAAAACAAGAGTAAATGCATGAACAACAAGTCCTAGCTCATGAAGACCAAGTTTTAGAGTGAACAACAACTTTTAGATCATAAAAACGAGTCTTCAATCATTAAAAGAAAGTTTTAGATCATGAACAACGAGTCTCTGATTGTGAAAAACAAGTTTCAAAACATGATTCAATTTGAATAGTGTATATGTAACAATAAGTTCATGATTCAATTTGATGTTTTCTGGAGTTAGTAACAAATGTTACAAATCTAAGTTTCCTTGTTTCAAGTCGATCCTACTTGGAGTTGATACTAATTCGATTTTAGTATTGTAACCATATATTCGCGAGTTAATTAGAAGTTTTCAAGAATTGGTAACACAAATTCTAAATCAGAATTCCCCCCCTAAGTTGATCCTAGTTTAAGCTGGGACTAATTCGAATTTAAGTTAAAGGAAACCAAGTGACAAAGCACTATAGTTAAGATAGCTCTGCATCAGGCAAAGATAGTAACGAGGTTGATCAGTACAAGTAAAAACTCCATGAAATAAATTATATTTCTCCTAGAAAAATCTGCATATTTGCACCTCCAATCTATCTTCTTTGCAAATGGATCATGACCATTAAGATGGTGGTGAATCATTGTCCTGCTCCACCCATCTTTGTCAACCACAAATTACATGAAATTAGTGAACCAGATATTACGATCAATACATATATTTATGCATATATTAGAGTGGACTAGTTAGCTATTACCATATTATAGAAGAAGTAGAATTAAGTGATTGAAACTGCTGCAATTGCTTCAATGGAAACTGCTCTAATGTCTATAAAACTTGAAAATCTGATTTGAAACTACTGCAACTGCTTCCACGGAAACGGCTCCGGTGTTCTTACACCGAGACAAACAACGTTGATGCCTCCAATCTTCATGTTGCTAATTCCATGGATTTAGACCTAATTATACTGAATTGCCGATTTTGCTCATTTTCTAGGGTTTGGTAATTTGGGCGAATGTCAAGGAGAGATACATCTTAGCAGACACAACGAAGATAATTGAGAGAAATCGGGAAGAGAGCTCGCTGGAAGGATGAGCTCCGTCGTTCAGTGGTTGGAATGACAATAAGGGAGGGTGGAAGAGGTAAGAGATGAAAAGAAGGAAGATGTAATGGAGAGGCGTGCAAGAAAGATGAAATTGGAAATGGTATTTAGGAAGATCCCATGACTTACGGGATTGTATCTATTTTTTTGTTTTGTTATATTTTTTAAATATTTATTATTTAATCTAGACCATCCGTTTTAATTTGATCTAACGCTTAGAATTAATACTACCATTTTACTCTAAAACCTTGTTTTACTAGAACTTAAATCTCTCTCTATATATATGTTATAGAATAATTGGGGTTGGTACAAAAAAAGTATATGTGGGGTTTAAGCTTTCTAATTAAGATTCCAAAATAATAGTAAATGTGGTTCTCAATCTTTTTGTAACCGGTTGAATTTATTAAATCCTCATATATCTTTCTTCCATGATGGCAATACTTAATGACTTTGAACATAGTAAGGTGCATGGACAAAAAATGGAAATAAAGTAAATAAGAAGACATAACCAAAGGAGAGAAGGGTAGTACATGGTACTATTAAGAGGAGAAAAAAGGAATAGAGAACACCAAGGACAATTAACATCGGCCAAAAAACAGACAAACATTCAAAAGCACAAGAAAAATTAAAATGAACACACAATAAAAACAGTTAGAAGAAAAAAAGACCAAGGTGCATGGTACCTAACGTAAGAAAAAATGCGTGAATTTTGAAAATTAAACAAAGAAATGTCAGTCAGATAAAATGAGACAGTCTTACTAACAAGCTTATTATTTAATTATGTGATTGAATTCTTATGAAATAATGATGAAGTACAAAACACACACACAAAAGGGTTCCATGGTAACCATACAAGACAAATAAAATAAAAGAGAGAAAAAAAAAACTTCGAAAAAAAGTACCATAAAACAACATGACAACAAAAAATGGAGAGTGGAAAAACAAAAAATAAAAATAATGTATAGGTAACATGAAACACACAGTACAAAAAATAAAAATAAAAATGGGTCGTGCGTAGCACAGGCCAGAAGTTCCTAGTATATTATAAAGTTAGGTTAGTGGTTCATTTATTACCTAACAATCAAACTATTTTTCCCACTTATGTCATTCTATTAACTCAAATTAGCACATATTTTTCACCGGTTATACCCTCTCATTTAATACTTGTTTTACCTCTTACATCCTTAAATATTTTTCCAACATTTAGTGAGACGCATTAGCACATGCCATCATTCATTTCCTTCATTACAATCCTTCGACTTCTTCCTTTATTCTAGCATTAAAAACATAACGACCTTCTCCTGCATTTAATCTAGCGTTACAGAACTTAACAACATCCTCATTTGTTGTCTAATTGAATCTATATATCCATCTAGAGTGGTTTCTCGATGGCTAATTTTATGGTTAATTAATGAGCTCAATTTAGCTGCTCGTGTAATATCCTCAAACTTTTGTAAATCGTTTACTTGCTGTTATATTTGCATTCTTTTTTTTCACATTATTACTTGTTATGCTTCTACTACTTTTAAAGGTGGTAAAATTAGGGATGGGCATGGGTTGGGTAGACTCGAAACCCGAACCGAAGTAATTTCGGTCAGGTCTTCGGGTTGGGTTTTTTTGAACTTCGGGTTTCGGGTTGGGTCGGGTTCGGGTAGACCAACTTAAAATAAAACAATTATTACAATTGTTGCATAGTTTACCATCTTTACATATTTTGAATCATGTTGAACATTGTTACATGTCGACTACTAATTAAGTTGTTATTAACTCAAGTTGTTTTGAACATATTTTATGTATTTTTAATCACGTTGAACGTTAAAGTATTATCATTTGTATGCTTTTACTATTTTATTGCTTGTTTAACTCGTCTAATTTTAGATCGTTTGGATTTTCATATGAAATTAATTGATTAAATATATTATTTAAACCTTAAATAATGCACTAAACTTTGAATTTTGAAGCATTACAAAGTTGATTTTTTAAAATCGGCCGTTCGGGTTTTTCCCGGACCGGACTGGACCGAACCCAACCCGGACCAAATTTTTGACCCGGTCTTTGGTCAGGTTTTTTTTATGAGTGTCGGGTTTTCAGGTTCGGTCTGGTCCAGTACGGTCTCTGGCCCGTGCCCAACCCTAGGTAATATTTCAATTTCTTTGTGCAATAATATAAATAGATGTTTGTGTATAACATATATAGACGTTTAGAATGATGCATATATCCTTAGTGCGAGAACAACACCCGTTATTTTATTCTCAAATATATTACAATCCAATTCCAATAGAGATCAATTAGCACAACCCAGAAATAACCAAATTTATCTGACTTGCTATTCATTTAGTTATCCACTTAGCAAATATATTGGTATGTTTTAGGAGATTCAAGCTTTTAGGTTTATTATTAGTAATAGACTAATCTAAATCCTGCTTAAACATAGAGGAAAAAACTCTTGCCTATATCATAACTCCCATACTGATAAAAGACTTTATTACTGTAATCCAATACTTTGTATAATGAGTCAGAAACTACAAATCAGTTACACCACTTAAACAAACTCTTTAGAATAACCCCAGCTCCCAAGTTACACAACCAAAAAGAGTATATAAGAATCCAAATTTAAAGAAGAAAATAACAGTTATATAGATAGATATAGTCATAACAAACGGGTTCTTATAGTAATAGTAATTATTATTATTATTATTATTATTATTATTATTATTGTTATTATTATTATTATTATAATAATATTAACAATAACTATTAACTTCATTGTTTTAAAGTATTACTTATCTTCAAATATCAACTAGCACAAATTCTATGTCTTTTTTTTTATCTTATTTTACATCCATTCACCTTCCTCTAGAAAAATATTTTTTTCCTAAGACCTCTTAATTCAATGGTATATGAAATGGGTGACAATACTTCATATTTCAATTTCTCGTTCCCTTAAATTTGTTAAAAATTCTCCAACATGGATTATATATGTATATAATCTCTTCTCATATACATTCAGCTAAAAAATAAACATACTATAAAAGGGGTTAAAGATAAAAGACAATCTAAGTATGATGTATCATTTGTTATTACTTGAAAAGAAAATATTATCTATATTTTTTGAGAGGTTAATACTATGAAAAATTATATTAATTATTTTACATCCATAGAGTACAAACGATTGAAAAAATATATAAATTACTCATAAGTTGCCAAAATATATATAAGTATTATTTAAAAATTATTTCTATTAAAAAATTACATAACCATGAATCTAATACATATAAAATAGAGTTTTTTATAGTGTATTTCCTCTAATTCAACTATTTTTTATTTTATTTATTTCCTAAATCATTCTCCAACAACTTCTCATTTAGTGACTTTATATTTGTGGAGGTCATCACGATATAAAAACTCCTTTATTGTGAAACCTATCGTCTTTCGCAATTATAGTATGCAAGTCAAAGCTCATGAACACTAGGAAAGTCGCGCTCGTGCGCCGTACATGCTTTGATTTATTGGTTCAAATTATAAATGAAGTGTACATGATATATACAATATGCTCTTAAATCAAATAATTATGTGAAAAAGAAATTAGTTGCATACTTTTCATCCAAGTATATATATTATGTTCAACCTATCTTCAATTCAAACATTTATTATCGTATATATATTTTGGACACTTAGGCATGTGAAAAATATTTTATTTTATTTCTATGAAAATTTTGATCAATTTTTTAATATCATAATAATATAGGTATATAAAAACCATCAAGTAAAAACTTGAAGCGAATTATGTAAGTGAAAAGACCAACTTTAAATAAAACGATTATATCATGTTAACGTGGATGAGATAATTGAGCTTGTCACTCTCCCCATAATCAAATATTTTTTAATATCACAAAAATATTGTTACAATTTGAGCATTAATTTAATCAAATTCCTACCCACTTGATTTTGCTATATACACTTTGTTATGATATAATAGAATATCTAATCAGTTATCACAACTAATACCTATTTAATATTGCTTGTAAAAGATATTAGCTAAAGAACTTATATAATTAACTTTATGTGTTTAGTAATAAGAAAACAACATCCTATAATAACCAAGTCGCAGGCTCTCACGTCATACCTTTTTTTATATAAATATGAAGTTTTTTGGAAAACAAGAAGTGATATTCATGAAAAGTATGAATTCTACAAAGGTGGAAGAAATTCATTACGGTCATAAGTCTAATCTAATCACAAATAATGAGATCCTTCCTCGGAATTCATTTACTGAATGACTATGAGACCGTCTTTGAACTCACTTATATCGTTCATAATTCATCATTGTAAGATTTTGATTTTGTAGCATCTGCATGATCTTCACCATATACTATCATCCAAATCCAATTTCCTCAAAGAATATCCTCCTCAAGTTGATAATTCTTGGTTGATAGATCTCATCTTTGTATACGGATAGCACATAAGACTATCACTAAATTTTAGATAATGTTGTAACAATGTCATAGTATCTTCTTCATTGCTTTTAGTGAATTTTGCAGCCAAAAATAAGCAAGCGAACCACTCTTATGTCAATAAATGTGCAGAGCATTCCAAGAATGATAAAATCAATCTTTATTACTACCATAAAAAGAAACGTGCACCATATTATTTGTGACTAAAATTTTTAGTAGATGTTAGAACGAGATATTAATAATGTATAACCAGAACATGAGATGAAAAAAGTACTTCATGAATACATGGATAATCATACATATGCATGTTTGATTATCAATGAATATGTATGATTATCCATGACAATGATTTTATCGTATGTATCTTCGAGTCATTTTGAGAACATGTAATCACATACCTGTTTCAAATCTCTGTCTATACTTAGATGTAAATAACAGTCACAATTCATTACTCAAAAGTAAGAATATTGTATGTATTAGTAACAAATAGGAAGCATTATGGACAATAAAGAGAACATTACCTCAGTAGATAAAATGAGAAGAACATAGATACCAGTACACAAACTACCAACAAAAAAATGGTCAATGAGATTGACCTTAATGTATAGTAGCACAGTGATGCGGGTAATGTTACTTGTGGATGGTTGTGTTAATATCATTTCCACCAATTAAACCTTCTGATTTGAAATACTCATGTGATATATGTGTCAAGCATTATAGACCTATCAAGCTTAATATAGCAGAGATTGAGTATATGAATAATGATCTCACACCCATCCATAATAGGTACCGATTCTCTGATAAACTAAACTCCAATATCATGAGATAAATACCCATAAATAAGTATGATTATCTATGTATTTATAAAGTATTTCTTCATGTCATGTTCTGTATTTTTTATTACTGTATTCAATATTTCATATAATGCCAAACCCTACACTTATGAGATTATCTATAAGAATGATATAACCAGACAATGTAGCATGCAATTTCATGTCTAAGAAGGTAGTTGTAACAACCGGGCATCAACTGATTAATAATTACATCCAAAAAATCTTTCATGTTGATAGATTATAAATTCACTTAATAGATATGACATGAAATAGCTAATTGGTTCTCATCAAAGCTTCAACTACATGTTGTGTTCGTTCACACCAAAATCATATCCCTCATATAACACATAACACCATTCAATTGCAGATATCGATGAATTTTTATGAAACATGTAGAAACAAACAAAAATCAAAGTTAGTAACCCCTTAGGAATAGAGAAACAAACTAAACCTGCAATGGTACTAAATCTTAAAGTTTCATCCCAAATTAAACCTTAACTGGTAGTAATTCGTCCTTAATCTTGAGTACTATAACTGCGATTGAACAACCATTGCATAGGCAGGTCAGGATCGCATCATCTGGAAAAGGTCTAATTAATCTATTGATAATGACAGTCGAACCAGGTTGATCACACAAAGAGATAGAGAGGAAATAAACATGTTAACATTTTGCTTAAAAAATTCTTACGATTTGACCCATATCTCTCCATTTCGATCTTTGTATGCTTCATCTGCATTCTCAAACTAACTGGTGCTTTGTGAGCATGGTTGTAACAAACATGCAAGAGATGCAAGACCATTGGGTGGGCAAGAGTTAAGACAGAAAACCAGACATGGTAGTGAAGAGGAATTGAATGAGCAATTGAATGAGCCATAATTAAGAGCAAATGAGTTTCAAATATCGGAACGAAACTTATTAGGACTCCGAAGAGCATCCAAAGATTTGTAATATGATTATAAATGATTTTAATAACAAACAATAATATTTTTATATTAAGACTAATTGAAAGGAAAACTGATTAATAGAGTTTTTAGAGGAAAAGAAAATTTCGCAAAATTGACTTAGAGTACATTAACTATTAAAATAAATTTTATTAGGTTAGGAATTTGTTTGGTAAGAGCTCCTTATCAAGTATAATGGACTTATTTCAAATAAGTCTTTTTTAAATATTTAAAACGTGTCAATTTTGTAAAACTAAAATCTTTATAATATTATTATAATTTTATTGTACCAAAAATCATTATTGTAAAAAATGGACTTGTAATTAAAAACGCTATTATAATCGCTTTTGGCGAATAAATCTTAGATTAGATTAGATGATGATGATTAATAGTAATAAAGGATGATAATTTTTATTTGACTATTTATCTTACCTAACTAATTGTCTTTATTTGAGAGTTTTTAATTTTTTCACATTAATTTCAAGAATAATCAAATGGTAAATTGGGAAATTTAAATAAAACCAAGTTGAGTTTGAAGAACGGGTTGAATTCAGAAGGACGAGAGAATTGTAAAGGATGAGGTGTAACGGCCATTTAGAATGCAAAAGGGTGAGGTGTAACTGGCAATTTAGAACATTGGAATATGCAAAGCTCTAGCCATTGATGAGGAAAAATACCAAAAGCTTGATACGTTAGTTAATTTAAATGTCGTGGATATTAAGTGAGTTTAGGGTAGAGGATAAAATGGGAAGTAGTTATAAATATCGATTGCTAGGTGAAAACAAGGTACATGATTATTTCAGAAGTAATAACTCCATAGTAAATAGACTATAGTTTGTTTTGTTCATATGAATGGTGTTAGTTACTTAAAGTAATTAGAGATATCTGAGTAATCTTTCTTGAAGTATGGATAGCTTTTTAGATGTGTGATTCAATTAGTAGTGTTTTGGTTCAAGATTGAAATTTATAGAGATAATAGAGGGATTTAAGGTACTAGAAGATTAACTTCTCAAAGCTTTAGTCCCTGGCTGATAGTGTAAGGAAAAAGAACAACAAGAATTCAGGGAGAACAATCAGTTTATCAATTATATCGGGAAAATTTTTACATTAGCATGCAAAATCAATACAAATCAAGTATAAGAATGTAATGAAACTAAAAAATGTAAATTATATCAGGAAAGGTTAACATTGATGATGAGAAAGAAGTAATTTAGACTTTGTAGACCCTTATCAACAATAACATTTTACTTCTTTTGACAAATTACATAATTTGGTGGCCTTGTTGAAGTCCTTTCCCATGAATTCCAGATTCAATACAACAAATATGATGTCAGAGGCTAAACTATATGGTTTAATAAACCTAAACTATAATTGTCAGACAATCTAAATGGCATCAGGTTAAGATGGATTAATTATTAATCCCAAAAACATTTTATGAACCCTAAAATCAAGTCAATACTTGTTCATCGAACATAATGAAATCCATGCTACGATATTTGCCTTGTGCATTCATCACATCCCATTTTCTACACACCATCACCTTGATTCGTGGCTTTGGTGACCACACGCAGTGCGTCGAGACCCACATACATATCTTGGCCAAGTGGAGCCTTTCCTTTGTCCATTGACATCATTTGGGGGATGAAAAGAAAGAGAAGAAGATAATATTAAGGGCTGGAATACGGGACATATTTTGGGAAAGGAAATAGAAATAACGACTGAACATTATAATGTTACTTATTGAGCAAAAATCTCAGGTCAAATGCGTTACAGTTGAATAGAGGGAGTCAAAAGGCATTAATGGGTGTGGTGAGGGAGAAGACGAAGAGTTCTTACCATTGAAGACGTTGCAGGATCCGTGTTTATTTTTTCAACTTATCTTACAAGATTCAATGTAATTTCGTATGGTCATGAGGGGCATAAAAGATAATGTTAGAAGATATTAGTCTTATTGTAAGGGGTAGATTAGGATTTTTAAAGTTGAATTGGAGGTAATAAATTGGACCCCCAACTCAACTTTTATAGTATATTAGATGTATATAATTACCTAAATATCTAATCCATTATTACAAGAAACATGTCTTCAATCTGAAATAAATCCAAAAGACACAAATTTGATAACTATGGTAAATTGAAAAGGGAGATAATTAACGTGAAGAACTTCAAATCAGTACGAATAACACAACATAAAGATATGAATAATGACAAAAGAAGAAGAAAATCAAATACATTTAATATAAAGTAAAATAAATTAACACACCAAAGTGCATAACAAAATTTCATTCTAGAAAAGAAAAGGTTGCTTTTTTGTTTTTCCTTTTAAAAAATTATAAAGAACACACTTTTTAATTAACCTAAACAAACACCGTATCCGGATTTTATTGTTTAAGAAAATCAATTTTGAAGAGGGAGTCATCATTGTCTTCTCAAATTGGATCTGGATGATATTTCATGGCAGCCCTCGCGATGGTGGCTTGGTCTCCTAATGCCCAAACCCTCCTCGAAGATCTGGAGCCCCTTCCGCACCTCCCTTTCTCCCTTCTCATACCTTCGCCTCTTGTTTAAAAATATTTGTCATAATTATCTCTGGTTCAGAAGGGAGTTTCCTCTGCAAGGATACCATAAAAATCAAGGATTAAAATTGAAGCAAGAAGCAGAAGTATATAAATTTACCTGAAGAGTCATAAATCGAAGACCAAATTGAAACCCATGTTCAGTGACAGAGCAATGTGTCATTATTTGGACCCCGATTTTAAGAAATTCAACCACATATGATTAGGCGACGAGAATGTGAATTTGGGATGGAGCACTCACAAATCAAATGGCCAGAGATGAGCGAGATCTGGACAGATAGTTGATTATCCCATCAATGATACTGGTTTGGACGCGATGGAGAGGGGTGGATTTTTCTACCAGTGAAGACCATTGGATTATGATGCTTGTTATGGAACTCAATGTGTTTTATCCCAGAAAATACCACAAATATATCCTCAACATCTTGTAACTCATATCAAGAGGAATGGAAACGAAGAGTTTGATGTAACCTCCACCCATGAATGCAAAGAGAGGTTTGGACTAAATGCTGAATTAAAAATATGGTATAAAGGGTAATTTTAATGGTATCATCAATCTTAGAAAATTAAAGGTAATATGGGATTAAAATAAGGGGCATAAACGGTAATGTTAGAATTCATCATTCTTATTATAAGGGGTAGATTAGGAATTGGAAAGTTGAATTGGAGGTAATAAATGGACACCCAACTCAACTTTTATATTATATTAGATTGTGACCAAAATTAAATTGGATAGGAGTTACAAAGAGGGGAGAGAAAATCGATTTGTATAGTCTCAATAGGAAATTTTATTGGACGAGGAAAAAATTCTATATAAATGATAATCAAAATTCAGTAAATTTGTCCATTACTTCTTGTCTGGGAAATTGTTGAATTATTAATATTTAAATTATAATAAATGATTAATAATAACATGTAACAATGACATGTGCATTGTACTATATATATCATATAAAAACTAAAATAACATCGAAGAGAATAATATTTTAGATTTCAATACACACAATAAAATTGATGCCAGAAATAATCCATACATGTCATTCACTAATGAATAAAAAACATATTCAAGACAAAACCATGTATCCGTAAATAGTTACATATTATAGACAACCACACACATTACATTTCTTGATTTAATGAAATGGTGTATTGTCCTATTGGATTATTTTTAATCACTTTATTATGCATTACAGTTCATCCATGTGGTTTATTTATACTTTCATAGACAAACAAGGAAAAACACATTGGAATGTATCTAAATCCTATTCTTTTCATACAAGATGCAACCTAAAAAATTAAAGCTCGTGCAAAGCACGGACGCGAACAACCTAGTGTACTATAAAAGTTAAGTTGGGGGTCAATTTATTACCTCTAATTAAACTTCAAAAATCATAATCTACCTCTTATAGTAAGACTGGTATCTTCTAACATTACCTTTTATGCCCCTTATGACCATCGGAAATTACCTTGAATCTTGTAAGGTAAGTTAGAAAAAATAAAAACGGATCTACACATCTTCAATGGTAATAACGTTCGTCTTCTCCCCTCACCACCCCATTAATTCCCTCTCTTTCACGGTAACGCAAGTAACCCTAGATTTTTGCTCAATAAGTACACATTATAGTGTTTGCGCCCTTATTTCTACTTTCTTTCCCTAAATCATTCCAGTATTCCATCCCCAACTTATCTTCCTCTCTTTCTTTTTCATCCCTCAGTCGATACCATTGGACAAAGGAAAGGCTCCACTTTGGCATGATATTTATGTGGGTCACGACGCATTGCGTGTGTGCACCAATCTGCGAATCAAGGTGATGCTGTGTAGAGAATGGGATGTGAAGAAAACACAAGGCAAATATAGCAGCACATATTTCATTTTGTCCGATTAACACGTATTGAATAAATTTTAGGGTTTTTATACGTTTTTTGTGATTCTCAATTAATCTCTCTCAACCTGATGCCATTTAGATTGTGTGAACATTACGGTTTAGGTTTGATAAATCAATTACAGTTTAGCTTCTGACGTCATACTTGTTTTATTAAATATGAAATTCATGTGAAAGGAGTCCAACAAGGCCATGAAAATCTAAAATTTATTAAAAGAATTAAAATGTTATTGTTAATAAGGGTCTAGAGAGTCTAGCTTACTTTCCTTTCTCAACACCATGTCAACTTTTCTTGATATAACTTTACATTTTCAATTTCATTGCATTATTATACCTAATTTGTATCGGTCTTCTATTTTCAATATCAACTTTTCTTGATATAATTAATAAAGTGATTATTCTCCTGCAATTCTGGTTTTTCTTTATCCTTACACTATTAGCCATGGCCTAAGCTATGAGAAGTTAATCTTGTTAAAACCTACAGAAACTGGTACCTCCAAATCCCTGTATGATTTCTATGAAATTTCCATCATGAACCAAAACACTACTAACTCAATCAAACATCTAAAAAGATATTCAGATATCAAGAAAGTATTACTCAGATATCTCTGATTACTTTAAATAACTAACATCATAATTGAACATGTAATCTAAACAAAAAAGACTATAGTAGGAATATATGACTTCTTCTTCTCCTCTATTATTATGGAGTTATACTGTTAAAATAATAAATTTGCTGGTTGTAGGAAACTAGGGAAATTCAGTTCATATCCCTCATCTCCTCAGTTTTAATGATAACAAATAAATTATTGATCTAGTATCTACCTTGACTGAGTTATTACAAGTTTATGATGTAGCTTTCATTGGAATCATGCTTAAAGAGAAGTAGTTGGTTTATCAAGTGCTAATATATAGGTACTAAGGAGTTTCGATAGCGCTGGAAGTGCTTAAGTGAACCGGAGAGGATAACCATGAGATAGATCATAGCACCGATAGCGTTTAAGGGATCCAAATTAGCTAACTACACATAGAAGAGCGATATCCCTTATATTGCTTTAAGGGGACCGACAAGAGAGACACCACTTCTATACGCGAAGGGAACCAAAGATTATAGCTGAAGGGGACCGAGCGTTTATTGAAGGACAAAATCATTCTCAATTCCTATTTTATAAAAGCTACTTCATATAAGGAAACCGTTGATATTTTATTATTTTGTTTCAATGTATTTAGCTTTATTCAAATATTTCAGTTTAGAAAATAAATTTTATTTCTCACCTATATAAAGTGATGTTTTTAGATCATTATATGGTTAGCCAGTCGGTTTTTAGAGTTGAGATTGTTATGATTTTAGAGATACTGAGTTAAGCGACTTAAACTTTTGAGTGAAGGGGAGTCTATAGAAGCCTAATTAGAGATCGTGTGTCATGTCTAGAACTGTGTGTTAGGATTAGGTTGTAGCTCTTGTCATTAAATCAATAGATAAAGTGTTTTGAGTTCTTATTTCTTGTGCTTCAAGAATTAAATTAAACACATTGTTAGTAGATTAAATTATGTTCGTAGGAACTCAAATCTAGGTTCCTAAGATTAAGCCCCTTTAACGATCCTACAATTGGTATCAAAGCAGGATCGGATTCTAAAACAATGACCAAGACTGGAAAATTCACCCTTGGCGTCTCTATCAACAAGAAACATCAACTTCAAGAAGGAGAGCACGATGGGTGTTTGGGATTTCACATGACTTACATTCAAACCCAATACTACCAATGCTGGAAGATCAACAACCTCGGTGATGAGGAAATCCCTGCAACTGTCAAGGATAGAAATGGCTGGAAACCCGAGCACTATATCAAGATGGACAAGAACTCCAAGGCTCGTTAGCTTAACGTCATTGGACTCAGGCGGTCTGACATAGACAATGTAATAAGCATTGTTGTTTCCAAGGAAATGTGGGAGGCCATCATAGCCATCCATAAAGGAAGCTATAACATGAAAAATAACCACAAGTTTAATCTTCAAAGGAAACTCTGGTGATTAATGATGTATGTGTTAGATCTTATCGAACCTTCATTGTCGACGTCTCAGGAGAAAAGGCGGTAGAGGTGCAGGGCACAAAATTATCAATGCGAGGCACGCGGTACAAAACAGTGATGGACGTGGTAGGGAAAAATGGTGAGCGTTTGGATCTGTTTTTTGGGAGAGGAAAGGAGTGTTACGTCCGAATGTTAAGGGGATTGGTTAGGGTTGAGTGTGGTAAGGTGCTTTTTATATGTTTTTGTTTTTTTCAATTTTTTGTGGGGAAAGGGAAAAACATCATTGAGTTGCCTCCGAGTAGTGCCTGAATTAACGTCTTTTGGCTTGACGACTACTTCTGGTCATCTTTCTTCTTCCTTGAGATCCGCAAGGGTTGCTACCTCTACTATTTCATCACTCCACTCATCATGGTGAGGTTTTAACCATTGACCATTTACATTCAATATTGAACCACTCCTTTGATCACAAATCTCCACGGCTCCATGTAGATATGCTCTATCGACTATGTATGGTGGAAAGATTTGAAGCCTGGATTGAAAGAAAAACATCTTGTCTCCTTTATACAAATCCTTCCTCAATATGCTTCTATCATGCCATACCTTTGGTTTTCTTTATATAAAACTTCATTGTCATACACGTCATGGAATATATAAGCTAGGTCTTGCAGTTGTACCTTCTAGAACTAGCCTACTTTGTTTGTCCTCATGTTGCACTTCTTAACCGCACACCATTTCTTGTGTTCCAGCTCTACAGGGAGGTGACATGCTTTATAGTACACCAAACAGAAAGGTGACATTCCAATACATGTCTTCTATGTGGTTTTGTATGCCGAAATAGCGTCATTGAGGTGCTCGCTCCAATCTTGTATGTTAGGTGCAATCGTCTTCTCCAGAATGATGTTGATTTCCCTATTTGACACCTTGGCTTGAATTTTTTTAGGATGATAGGCAGTAGACACTCGTTGAGTGATGCATTGACTGTCCTATTCAAGAAGTGAGTAACACGATCACTTATCAAGAACATGGGTATCCCAAACCAAGAAAAAATTATTTGCCTTAAGGGAACAATAACTACTTTAGAATCATCCACCCTAGTGCCTTTCACCTCCACCCATTTGGAGACGGGGTCCACTGCAAGTAAGATATAAGTGTACCCGGATGAGTTAAGGAATGGTCCCATGAATTATATACCCCAAATATCGAAAATCACCTAAACGATTCACGATGATTGCAACATTTGATTTCTCCTGTTCATATTCTATGTCCTTTGACATCAGTCCAG
>NW_027366099.1:0-81527 GCF_046119375.1 Phyllobates terribilis
CCTATCTTGGTGATGGACAGGACAGCTAGAGGGGATATGGAGGAGGCTGTTATTTTTTTTTTAATAGGTGTACTTTCACCAATTTGCTGATAATTCATTGAAAGTAGATGATCGGTACAATTGCTGCCAATGCATTTTTTAAAGCTGTATTGTCATGAGTCAAATTTGATCATGTTAGGTTCTTGCATAGGTCCTATAGCATTGATAAGTTTCCACCCTCTTTCCTACATACACACATCTCTCCTGCATACACACAACTCTACTACTATCACACACGCAATTTTCCGAAATACACACACAACTCTCCTCCATACACAAACACAGTTCTAACACATATAACTTTTCTACAGCTTTGAAGTATGCACTCACACCTCTGTTACATACACGCACTGTTTTGCTACATACTTGTACACAGCTTTCTTACATACACCAACAGCTCTCTTATATACTCATGCAGCTCCACACACACAAACACTTATATATATATATATATATATATATATGTACACTCATCCATCGTATACATTACCACATCTTGAAATTCCTTCCAGGAATGTGACTGATCACATGACCTGAAAGGTTCAATGGCTAATCAACAACTTTGTTTGATTGGGACCCTATCCATGCCACCTCACATATCAGGAGTGTCGTTCTTCTTTTCATAAAGAGGTCCAAGGGCTAGTCTTGCAGAAGTTTTTTCAGCTACACAGGATGCGCAACATCCGTGCAAGTCCTGGTGACTTTCTCCCCTGCACTGCACCGATCAGATAGATCAGTGTGGGGCAGGAGAAAGGAGAACAGTTCTTTCAGTGATCATGAAGGATGCTGTCAGTGTTTTCCTCCATCAGAATAAGCAGCCTCTAGACTGTAAGAAACACACACATTTTAACATCATTTTGATTGTCTAAAATTTACTGCAGCTAAAAATTACATTTGGTTTACAATGCATTTTGCCAGATATGTTGTCACTTGTCAAAGCTAAGAATTTTACATGCTGGGTTTTTTTATGGCACATTTAGCACTGATAAGTTGTCACACTCTTGCTTAATATGTTAACATTCTGTCTGTAAACTGTATATGCATAGCTACCTTTTTGAAGCAATATTGAGATTTACTTAAGAACGTGGGGCCCAATAAATACCATCAATGGTGCCCAGTCCAAGAGATGGTGGATCCTATAGGTAAACACCACCTCATCATGCACTAAAACTTACTAAAAAAAAAAAAGATGTGAAGTTCACACATATAGAAAATGGACATTTTGTGAATACATATTACACGTATTGTAAAATAGATATAGATAGAGCTCATATGTAGAGTTTGTTTGATAAACTTTCCTACTACTTTGTCTAAATTAGAAGCAAATTGGTTGAACATTACTTCTACCTAAAATGGCAGAAAACGCACCTATCTTGGTGATGGACAGGACAGCTAGAGGGGATATGGAGGAGGCTGTTATTTTTTTTTTAATAGGTGTACTTTCACCAATTTGCTGATAATTCATTGAAAGTAGATGATCGGTACAATTGCTGCCAATGCATTTTTTAAAGCTGTATTGTCATGAGTCAAATTTGATCATGTTAGGTTCTTGCATAGGTCCTATAGCATTGATAAGTTTCCACCCTCTTTCCTACATACACACATCTCTCCTGCATACACACAACTCTACTACTATCACACACGCAATTTTCCGAAATACACACACAACTCTCCTCCATACACAAACACAGTTCTAACACATATAGCTTTTCTACAGCTTTGAAGTATGCACTCACACCTCTGTTACATACACGCACTGTTTTGCTACATACTTGTACACAGCTTTCTTACATACACCAACAGCTCTCTTATATACTCATGCAGCTCCACACACACAAACACTTATATATATATATATATATATATATATATGTACACTCATCCATCGTATACATTACCACATCTTGAAATTCCTTCCAGGAATGTGACTGATCACATGACCTGAAAGGTTCAATGGCTAATCAACAACTTTGTTTGATTGGGACCCTATCCATGCCACCTCACATATCAGGAGTGTCGTTCTTCTTTTCATAAAGAGGTCCAAGGGCTAGTCTTGCAGAAGTTTTTTCAGCTACACAGGATGCGCAACATCCGTGCAAGTCCTGGTGACTTTCTCCCCTGCACTGCACCGATCAGATAGATCAGTGTGGGGCAGGAGAAAGGAGAACAGTTCTTTCAGTGATCATGAAGGATGCTGTCAGTGTTTTCCTCCATCAGAATAAGCAGCCTCTAGACTGTAAGAAACACACACATTTTAACATCATTTTGATTGTCTAAAATTTACTGCAGCTAAAAATTACATTTGGTTTACAATGCATTTTGCCAGATATGTTGTCACTTGTCAAAGCTAAGAATTTTACATGCTGGGTTTTTTTATGGCACATTTAGCACTGATAAGTTGTCACACTCTTGCTTAATATGTTAACATTCTGTCTGTAAACTGTATATGCATAGCTACCTTTTTGAAGCAATATTGAGATTTACTTAAGAACGTGGGGCCCAATAAATACCATCAATGGTGCCCAGTCCAAGAGATGGTGGATCCTATAGGTAAACACCACCTCATCATGCACTAAAACTTACTAAAAAAAAAAAAGATGTGAAGTTCACACATATAGAAAATGGACATTTTGTGAATACATATTACACGTATTGTAAAATAGATAGAGCTCATATGTAGAGTTTGTTTGATAAACTTTCCTACTACTTTGTCTAAATTAGAAGCAAATTGGTTGAACATTACTTCTACCTAAAATGGCAGAAAACGCACCTATCTTGGTGATGGACAGGACAGCTAGAGGGGATATGGAGGAGGCTGTTATTTTTTTTTTAATAGGTGTACTTTCACCAATTTGCTGATAATTCATTGAAAGTAGATGATCGGTACAATTGCTGCCAATGCATTTTTTAAAGCTGTATTGTCATGAGTCAAATTTGATCATGTTAGGTTCTTGCATAGGTCCTATAGCATTGATAAGTTTCCACCCTCTTTCCTACATACACACATCTCTCCTGCATACACACAACTCTACTACTATCACACACGCAATTTTCCAAAATACACACACAACTCTCCTCCATACACAAACACAGTTCTAACACATATAGCTTTTCTACAGCTTTGAAGTATGCACTCACACCTCTGTTACATACACGCACTGTTTTGCTACATACTTGTACACAGCTTTCTTACATACACCAACAGCTCTCTTATATACTCATGCAGCTCCACACACACAAACACTTATATATATATATATATATATATATGTACACTCATCCATCGTATACATTACCACATCTTGAAATTCCTTCCAGGAATGTGACTGATCACATGACCTGAAAGGTTCAATGGCTAATCAACAACTTTGTTTGATTGGGACCCTATCCATGCCACCTCACATATCAGGAGTGTCGTTCTTCTTTTCATAAAGAGGTCCAAGGGCTAGTCTTGCAGAAGTTTTTTCAGCTACACAGGATGCGCAACATCCGTGCAAGTCCTGGTGACTTTCTCCCCTGCACTGCACCGATCAGATAGATCAGTGTGGGGCAGGAGAAAGGAGAACAGTTCTTTCAGTGATCATGAAGGATGCTGTCAGTGTTTTCCTCCATCAGAATAAGCAGCCTCTAGACTGTAAGAAACACACACATTTTAACATCATTTTGATTGTCTAAAATTTACTGCAGCTAAAAATTACATTTGGTTTACAATGCATTTTGCCAGATATGTTGTCACTTGTCAAAGCTAAGAATTTTACATGCTGGGTTTTTTTATGGCACATTTAGCACTGATAAGTTGTCACACTCTTGCTTAATATGTTAACATTCTGTCTGTAAACTGTATATGCATAGCTACCTTTTTGAAGCAATATTGAGATTTACTTAAGAACGTGGGGCCCAATAAATACCATCAATGGTGCCCAGTCCAAGAGATGGTGGATCCTATAGGTAAACACCACCTCATCATGCACTAAAACTTACTAAAAAAAAAAAAGATGTGAAGTTCACACATATAGAAAATGGACATTTTGTGAATACATATTACACGTATTGTAAAATAGATAGAGCTCATATGTAGAGTTTGTTTGATAAACTTTCCTACTACTTTGTCTAAATTAGAAGCAAATTGGTTGAACATTACTTCTACCTAAAATGGCAGAAAACGCACCTATCTTGGTGATGGACAGGACAGCTAGAGGGGATATGGAGGAGGCTGTTATTTTTTTTTTAATAGGTGTACTTTCACCAATTTGCTGATAATTCATTGAAAGTAGATGATCGGTACAATTGCTGCCAATGCATTTTTTAAAGCTGTATTGTCATGAGTCAAATTTGATCATGTTAGGTTCTTGCATAGGTCCTATAGCATTGATAAGTTTCCACCCTCTTTCCTACATACACACATCTCTCCTGCATACACACAACTCTACTACTATCACACACGCAATTTTCCAAAATACACACACAACTCTCCTCCATACACAAACACAGTTCTAACACATATAGCTTTTCTACAGCTTTGAAGTATGCACTCACACCTCTGTTACATACACGCACTGTTTTGCTACATACTTGTACACAGCTTTCTTACATACACCAACAGCTCTCTTATATACTCATGCAGCTCCACACACACAAACACTTATATATATATATATATATATATATGTACACTCATCCATCGTATACATTACCACATCTTGAAATTCCTTCCAGGAATGTGACTGATCACATGACCTGAAAGGTTCAATGGCTAATCAACAACTTTGTTTGATTGGGACCCTATCCATGCCACCTCACATATCAGGAGTGTCGTTCTTCTTTTCATAAAGAGGTCCAAGGGCTAGTCTTGCAGAAGTTTTTTCAGCTACACAGGATGCGCAACATCCGTGCAAGTCCTGGTGACTTTCTCCCCTGCACTGCACCGATCAGATAGATCAGTGTGGGGCAGGAGAAAGGAGAACAGTTCTTTCAGTGATCATGAAGGATGCTGTCAGTGTTTTCCTCCATCAGAATAAGCAGCCTCTAGACTGTAAGAAACACACACATTTTAACATCATTTTGATTGTCTAAAATTTACTGCAGCTAAAAATTACATTTGGTTTACAATGCATTTTGCCAGATATGTTGTCACTTGTCAAAGCTAAGAATTTTACATGCTGGGTTTTTTTATGGCACATTTAGCACTGATAAGTTGTCACACTCTTGCTTAATATGTTAACATTCTGTCTGTAAACTGTATATGCATAGCTACCTTTTTGAAGCAATATTGAGATTTACTTAAGAACGTGGGGCCCAATAAATACCATCAATGGTGCCCAGTCCAAGAGATGGTGGATCCTATAGGTAAACACCACCTCATCATGCACTAAAACTTACTAAAAAAAAAAAAGATGTGAAGTTCACACATATAGAAAATGGACATTTTGTGAATACATATTACACGTATTGTAAAATAGATATAGATAGAGCTCATATGTAGAGTTTGTTTGATAAACTTTCCTACTACTTTGTCTAAATTAGAAGCAAATTGGTTGAACATTACTTCTACCTAAAATGGCAGAAAACGCACCTATCTTGGTGATGGACAGGACAGCTAGAGGGGATATGGAGGAGGCTGTTATTTTTTTTTTAATAGGTGTACTTTCACCAATTTGCTGATAATTCATTGAAAGTAGATGATCGGTACAATTGCTGCCAATGCATTTTTTAAAGCTGTATTGTCATGAGTCAAATTTGATCATGTTAGGTTCTTGCATAGGTCCTATAGCATTGATAAGTTTCCACCCTCTTTCCTACATACACACATCTCTCCTGCATACACACAACTCTACTACTATCACACACGCAATTTTCCGAAATACACACACAACTCTCCTCCATACACAAACACAGTTCTAACACATATAGCTTTTCTACAGCTTTGAAGTATGCACTCACACCTCTGTTACATACACGCACTGTTTTGCTACATACTTGTACACAGCTTTCTTACATACACCAACAGCTCTCTTATATACTCATGCAGCTCCACACACACAAACACTTATATATATATATATATATATATATATATGTACACTCATCCATCGTATACATTACCACATCTTGAAATTCCTTCCAGGAATGTGACTGATCACATGACCTGAAAGGTTCAATGGCTAATCAACAACTTTGTTTGATTGGGACCCTATCCATGCCACCTCACATATCAGGAGTGTCGTTCTTCTTTTCATAAAGAGGTCCAAGGGCTAGTCTTGCAGAAGTTTTTTCAGCTACACAGGATGCGCAACATCCGTGCAAGTCCTGGTGACTTTCTCCCCTGCACTGCACCGATCAGATAGATCAGTGTGGGGCAGGAGAAAGGAGAACAGTTCTTTCAGTGATCATGAAGGATGCTGTCAGTGTTTTCCTCCATCAGAATAAGCAGCCTCTAGACTGTAAGAAACACACACATTTTAACATCATTTTGATTGTCTAAAATTTACTGCAGCTAAAAATTACATTTGGTTTACAATGCATTTTGCCAGATATGTTGTCACTTGTCAAAGCTAAGAATTTTACATGCTGGGTTTTTTTATGGCACATTTAGCACTGATAAGTTGTCACACTCTTGCTTAATATGTTAACATTCTGTCTGTAAACTGTATATGCATAGCTACCTTTTTGAAGCAATATTGAGATTTACTTAAGAACGTGGGGCCCAATAAATACCATCAATGGTGCCCAGTCCAAGAGATGGTGGATCCTATAGGTAAACACCACCTCATCATGCACTAAAACTTACTAAAAAAAAAAAAGATGTGAAGTTCACACATATAGAAAATGGACATTTTGTGAATACATATTACACGTATTGTAAAATAGATAGAGCTCATATGTAGAGTTTGTTTGATAAACTTTCCTACTACTTTGTCTAAATTAGAAGCAAATTGGTTGAACATTACTTCTACCTAAAATGGCAGAAAACGCACCTATCTTGGTGATGGACAGGACAGCTAGAGGGGATATGGAGGAGGCTGTTATTTTTTTTTTAATAGGTGTACTTTCACCAATTTGCTGATAATTCATTGAAAGTAGATGATCGGTACAATTGCTGCCAATGCATTTTTTAAAGCTGTATTGTCATGAGTCAAATTTGATCATGTTAGGTTCTTGCAT
The DNA here is from genome assembly GCF_046119375.1 of Phyllobates terribilis. Taxonomy (NCBI): domain Eukaryota; kingdom Metazoa; phylum Chordata; class Amphibia; order Anura; family Dendrobatidae; genus Phyllobates; species Phyllobates terribilis. Next base: position 7,201 of record NW_027366099.1, read on the forward strand.
AGGTCCTATAGCATTGATAAGTTTCCACCCTCTTTCCTACATACACACATCTCTCCTGCATACACACAACTCTACTACTATCACACACGCAATTTTCCAAAATACACACACAACTCTCCTCCATACACAAACACAGTTCTAACACATATAGCTTTTCTACAGCTTTGAAGTATGCACTCACACCTCTGTTACATACACGCACTGTTTTGCTACATACTTGTACACAGCTTTCTTACATACACCAACAGCTCTCTTATATACTCATGCAGCTCCACACACACAAACACTTATATATATATATATATATATATATGTACACTCATCCATCGTATACATTACCACATCTTGAAATTCCTTCCAGGAATGTGACTGATCACATGACCTGAAAGGTTCAATGGCTAATCAACAACTTTGTTTGATTGGGACCCTATCCATGCCACCTCACATATCAGGAGTGTCGTTCTTCTTTTCATAAAGAGGTCCAAGGGCTAGTCTTGCAGAAGTTTTTTCAGCTACACAGGATGCGCAACATCCGTGCAAGTCCTGGTGACTTTCTCCCCTGCACTGCACCGATCAGATAGATCAGTGTGGGGCAGGAGAAAAGAGAACAGTTCTTTCAGTGATCATGAAGGATGCTGTCAGTGTTTTCCTCCATCAGAATAAGCAGCCTCTAGACTGTAAGAAACACACACATTTTAGCATCATTTTGATTGTCTAAAATTTACTGCAGCTAAAAATTACATTTGGTTTACAATGCATTTTGCCAGATATGTTGTCACTTGTCAAAGCTAAGAATTTTACATGCTGGGTTTTTTTATGGCACATTTAGCACTGATAAGTTGTCACACTCTTGCTTAATATGTTAACATTCTGTCTGTAAACTGTATATGCATAGCTACCTTTTTGAAGCAATATTGAGATTTACTTAAGAACGTGGGGCCCAATAAATACCATCAATGGTGCCCAGTCCAAGAGATGGTGGATCCTATAGGTAAACACCACCTCATCATGCACTAAAACTTACTAAAAAAAAAAAAGATGTGAAGTTCACACATATAGAAAATGGACATTTTGTGAATACATATTACACGTATTGTAAAATAGATATAGATAGAGCTCATATGTAGAGTTTGTTTGATAAACTTTCCTACTACTTTGTCTAAATTAGAAGCAAATTGGTTGAACATTACTTCTACCTAAAATGGCAGAAAACGCACCTATCTTGGTGATGGACAGGACAGCTAGAGGGGATATGGAGGAGGCTGTTATTTTTTTTTTAATAGGTGTACTTTCACCAATTTGCTGATAATTCATTGAAAGTAGATGATCGGTACAATTGCTGCCAATGCATTTTTTAAAGCTGTATTGTCATGAGTCAAATTTGATCATGTTAGGTTCTTGCATAGGTCCTATAGCATTGATAAGTTTCCACCCTCTTTCCTACATACACACATCTCTCCTGCATACACACAACTCTACTACTATCACACACGCAATTTTCCGAAATACACACACAACTCTCCTCCATACACAAACACAGTTCTAACACATATAACTTTTCTACAGCTTTGAAGTATGCACTCACACCTCTGTTACATACACGCACTGTTTTGCTACATACTTGTACACAGCTTTCTTACATACACCAACAGCTCTCTTATATACTCATGCAGCTCCACACACACAAACACTTATATATATATATATATATATATATATATATGTACACTCATCCATCGTATACATTACCACATCTTGAAATTCCTTCCAGGAATGTGACTGATCACATGACCTGAAAGGTTCAATGGCTAATCAACAACTTTGTTTGATTGGGACCCTATCCATGCCACCTCACATATCAGGAGTGTCGTTCTTCTTTTCATAAAGAGGTCCAAGGGCTAGTCTTGCAGAAGTTTTTTCAGCTACACAGGATGCGCAACATCCGTGCAAGTCCTGGTGACTTTCTCCCCTGCACTGCACCGATCAGATAGATCAGTGTGGGGCAGGAGAAAGGAGAACAGTTCTTTCAGTGATCATGAAGGATGCTGTCAGTGTTTTCCTCCATCAGAATAAGCAGCCTCTAGACTGTAAGAAACACACACATTTTAACATCATTTTGATTGTCTAAAATTTACTGCAGCTAAAAATTACATTTGGTTTACAATGCATTTTGCCAGATATGTTGTCACTTGTCAAAGCTAAGAATTTTACATGCTGGGTTTTTTTATGGCACATTTAGCACTGATAAGTTGTCACACTCTTGCTTAATATGTTAACATTCTGTCTGTAAACTGTATATGCATAGCTACCTTTTTGAAGCAATATTGAGATTTACTTAAGAACGTGGGGCCCAATAAATACCATCAATGGTGCCCAGTCCAAGAGATGGTGGATCCTATAGGTAAACACCACCTCATCATGCACTAAAACTTACTAAAAAAAAAAAAGATGTGAAGTTCACACATATAGAAAATGGACATTTTGTGAATACATATTACACGTATTGTAAAATAGATATAGATAGAGCTCATATGTAGAGTTTGTTTGATAAACTTTCCTACTACTTTGTCTAAATTAGAAGCAAATTGGTTGAACATTACTTCTACCTAAAATGGCAGAAAACGCACCTATCTTGGTGATGGACAGGACAGCTAGAGGGGATATGGAGGAGGCTGTTATTTTTTTTTTAATAGGTGTACTTTCACCAATTTGCTGATAATTCATTGAAAGTAGATGATCGGTACAATTGCTGCCAATGCATTTTTTAAAGCTGTATTGTCATGAGTCAAATTTGATCATGTTAGGTTCTTGCATAGGTCCTATAGCATTGATAAGTTTCCACCCTCTTTCCTACATACACACATCTCTCCTGCATACACACAACTCTACTACTATCACACACGCAATTTTCCGAAATACACACACAACTCTCCTCCATACACAAACACAGTTCTAACACATATAGCTTTTCTACAGCTTTGAAGTATGCACTCACACCTCTGTTACATACACGCACTGTTTTGCTACATACTTGTACACAGCTTTCTTACATACACCAACAGCTCTCTTATATACTCATGCAGCTCCACACACACAAACACTTATATATATATATATATATATATATATATGTACACTCATCCATCGTATACATTACCACATCTTGAAATTCCTTCCAGGAATGTGACTGATCACATGACCTGAAAGGTTCAATGGCTAATCAACAACTTTGTTTGATTGGGACCCTATCCATGCCACCTCACATATCAGGAGTGTCGTTCTTCTTTTCATAAAGAGGTCCAAGGGCTAGTCTTGCAGAAGTTTTTTCAGCTACACAGGATGCGCAACATCCGTGCAAGTCCTGGTGACTTTCTCCCCTGCACTGCACCGATCAGATAGATCAGTGTGGGGCAGGAGAAAGGAGAACAGTTCTTTCAGTGATCATGAAGGATGCTGTCAGTGTTTTCCTCCATCAGAATAAGCAGCCTCTAGACTGTAAGAAACACACACATTTTAACATCATTTTGATTGTCTAAAATTTACTGCAGCTAAAAATTACATTTGGTTTACAATGCATTTTGCCAGATATGTTGTCACTTGTCAAAGCTAAGAATTTTACATGCTGGGTTTTTTTATGGCACATTTAGCACTGATAAGTTGTCACACTCTTGCTTAATATGTTAACATTCTGTCTGTAAACTGTATATGCATAGCTACCTTTTTGAAGCAATATTGAGATTTACTTAAGAACGTGGGGCCCAATAAATACCATCAATGGTGCCCAGTCCAAGAGATGGTGGATCCTATAGGTAAACACCACCTCATCATGCACTAAAACTTACTAAAAAAAAAAAAGATGTGAAGTTCACACATATAGAAAATGGACATTTTGTGAATACATATTACACGTATTGTAAAATAGATAGAGCTCATATGTAGAGTTTGTTTGATAAACTTTCCTACTACTTTGTCTAAATTAGAAGCAAATTGGTTGAACATTACTTCTACCTAAAATGGCAGAAAACGCACCTATCTTGGTGATGGACAGGACAGCTAGAGGGGATATGGAGGAGGCTGTTATTTTTTTTTTAATAGGTGTACTTTCACCAATTTGCTGATAATTCATTGAAAGTAGATGATCGGTACAATTGCTGCCAATGCATTTTTTAAAGCTGTATTGTCATGAGTCAAATTTGATCATGTTAGGTTCTTGCATAGGTCCTATAGCATTGATAAGTTTCCACCCTCTTTCCTACATACACACATCTCTCCTGCATACACACAACTCTACTACTATCACACACGCAATTTTCCAAAATACACACACAACTCTCCTCCATACACAAACACAGTTCTAACACATATAGCTTTTCTACAGCTTTGAAGTATGCACTCACACCTCTGTTACATACACGCACTGTTTTGCTACATACTTGTACACAGCTTTCTTACATACACCAACAGCTCTCTTATATACTCATGCAGCTCCACACACACAAACACTTATATATATATATATATATATATATATATATATGTACACTCATCCATCGTATACATTACCACATCTTGAAATTCCTTCCAGGAATGTGACTGATCACATGACCTGAAAGGTTCAATGGCTAATCAACAACTTTGTTTGATTGGGACCCTATCCATGCCACCTCACATATCAGGAGTGTCGTTCTTCTTTTCATAAAGAGGTCCAAGGGCTAGTCTTGCAGAAGTTTTTTCAGCTACACAGGATGCGCAACATCCGTGCAAGTCCTGGTGACTTTCTCCCCTGCACTGCACCGATCAGATAGATCAGTGTGGGGCAGGAGAAAGGAGAACAGTTCTTTCAGTGATCATGAAGGATGCTGTCAGTGTTTTCCTCCATCAGAATAAGCAGCCTCTAGACTGTAAGAAACACACACATTTTAACATCATTTTGATTGTCTAAAATTTACTGCAGCTAAAAATTACATTTGGTTTACAATGCATTTTGCCAGATATGTTGTCACTTGTCAAAGCTAAGAATTTTACATGCTGGGTTTTTTTATGGCACATTTAGCACTGATAAGTTGTCACACTCTTGCTTAATATGTTAACATTCTGTCTGTAAACTGTATATGCATAGCTACCTTTTTGAAGCAATATTGAGATTTACTTAAGAACGTGGGGCCCAATAAATACCATCAATGGTGCCCAGTCCAAGAGATGGTGGATCCTATAGGTAAACACCACCTCATCATGCACTAAAACTTACTAAAAAAAAAAAAGATGTGAAGTTCACACATATAGAAAATGGACATTTTGTGAATACATATTACACGTATTGTAAAATAGATATAGATAGAGCTCATATGTAGAGTTTGTTTGATAAACTTTCCTACTACTTTGTCTAAATTAGAAGCAAATTGGTTGAACATTACTTCTACCTAAAATGGCAGAAAACGCACCTATCTTGGTGATGGACAGGACAGCTAGAGGGGATATGGAGGAGGCTGTTATTTTTTTTTTAATAGGTGTACTTTCACCAATTTGCTGATAATTCATTGAAAGTAGATGATCGGTACAATTGCTGCCAATGCATTTTTTAAAGCTGTATTGTCATGAGTCAAATTTGATCATGTTAGGTTCTTGCATAGGTCCTATAGCATTGATAAGTTTCCACCCTCTTTCCTACATACACACATCTCTCCTGCATACACACAACTCTACTACTATCACACACGCAATTTTCCGAAATACACACACAACTCTCCTCCATACACAAACACAGTTCTAACACATATAACTTTTCTACAGCTTTGAAGTATGCACTCACACCTCTGTTACATACACGCACTGTTTTGCTACATACTTGTACACAGCTTTCTTACATACACCAACAGCTCTCTTATATACTCATGCAGCTCCACACACACAAACACTTATATATATATATATATATATATATATATATATATGTACACTCATCCATCGTATACATTACCACATCTTGAAATTCCTTCCAGGAATGTGACTGATCACATGACCTGAAAGGTTCAATGGCTAATCAACAACTTTGTTTGATTGGGACCCTATCCATGCCACCTCACATATCAGGAGTGTCGTTCTTCTTTTCATAAAGAGGTCCAAGGGCTAGTCTTGCAGAAGTTTTTTCAGCTACACAGGATGCGCAACATCCGTGCAAGTCCTGGTGACTTTCTCCCCTGCACTGCACCGATCAGATAGATCAGTGTGGGGCAGGAGAAAGGAGAACAGTTCTTTCAGTGATCATGAAGGATGCTGTCAGTGTTTTCCTCCATCAGAATAAGCAGCCTCTAGACTGTAAGAAACACACACATTTTAACATCATTTTGATTGTCTAAAATTTACTGCAGCTAAAAATTACATTTGGTTTACAATGCATTTTGCCAGATATGTTGTCACTTGTCAAAGCTAAGAATTTTACATGCTGGGTTTTTTTATGGCACATTTAGCACTGATAAGTTGTCACACTCTTGCTTAATATGTTAACATTCTGTCTGTAAACTGTATATGCATAGCTACCTTTTTGAAGCAATATTGAGATTTACTTAAGAACGTGGGGCCCAATAAATACCATCAATGGTGCCCAGTCCAAGAGATGGTGGATCCTATAGGTAAACACCACCTCATCATGCACTAAAACTTACTAAAAAAAAAAAAGATGTGAAGTTCACACATATAGAAAATGGACATTTTGTGAATACATATTACACGTATTGTAAAATAGATATAGATAGAGCTCATATGTAGAGTTTGTTTGATAAACTTTCCTACTACTTTGTCTAAATTAGAAGCAAATTGGTTGAACATTACTTCTACCTAAAATGGCAGAAAACGCACCTATCTTGGTGATGGACAGGACAGCTAGAGGGGATATGGAGGAGGCTGTTATTTTTTTTTTAATAGGTGTACTTTCACCAATTTGCTGATAATTCATTGAAAGTAGATGATCGGTACAATTGCTGCCAATGCATTTTTTAAAGCTGTATTGTCATGAGTCAAATTTGATCATGTTAGGTTCTTGCATAGGTCCTATAGCATTGATAAGTTTCCACCCTCTTTCCTACATACACACATCTCTCCTGCATACACACAACTCTACTACTATCACACACGCAATTTTCCGAAATACACACACAACTCTCCTCCATACACAAACACAGTTCTAACACATATAACTTTTCTACAGCTTTGAAGTATGCACTCACACCTCTGTTACATACACGCACTGTTTTGCTACATACTTGTACACAGCTTTCTTACATACACCAACAGCTCTCTTATATACTCATGCAGCTCCACACACACAAACACTTATATATATATATATATATATATGTACACTCATCCATCGTATACATTACCACATCTTGAAATTCCTTCCAGGAATGTGACTGATCACATGACCTGAAAGGTTCAATGGCTAATCAACAACTTTGTTTGATTGGGACCCTATCCATGCCACCTCACATATCAGGAGTGTCGTTCTTCTTTTCATAAAGAGGTCCAAGGGCTAGTCTTGCAGAAGTTTTTTCAGCTACACAGGATGCGCAACATCCGTGCAAGTCCTGGTGACTTTCTCCCCTGCACTGCACCGATCAGATAGATCAGTGTGGGGCAGGAGAAAGGAGAACAGTTCTTTCAGTGATCATGAAGGATGCTGTCAGTGTTTTCCTCCATCAGAATAAGCAGCCTCTAGACTGTAAGAAACACACACATTTTAACATCATTTTGATTGTCTAAAATTTACTGCAGCTAAAAATTACATTTGGTTTACAATGCATTTTGCCAGATATGTTGTCACTTGTCAAAGCTAAGAATTTTACATGCTGGGTTTTTTTATGGCACATTTAGCACTGATAAGTTGTCACACTCTTGCTTAATATGTTAACATTCTGTCTGTAAACTGTATATGCATAGCTACCTTTTTGAAGCAATATTGAGATTTACTTAAGAACGTGGGGCCCAATAAATACCATCAATGGTGCCCAGTCCAAGAGATGGTGGATCCTATAGGTAAACACCACCTCATCATGCACTAAAACTTACTAAAAAAAAAAAAGATGTGAAGTTCACACATATAGAAAATGGACATTTTGTGAATACATATTACACGTATTGTAAAATAGATATAGATAGAGCTCATATGTAGAGTTTGTTTGATAAACTTTCCTACTACTTTGTCTAAATTAGAAGCAAATTGGTTGAACATTACTTCTACCTAAAATGGCAGAAAACGCACCTATCTTGGTGATGGACAGGACAGCTAGAGGGGATATGGAGGAGGCTGTTATTTTTTTTTTAATAGGTGTACTTTCACCAATTTGCTGATAATTCATTGAAAGTAGATGATCGGTACAATTGCTGCCAATGCATTTTTTAAAGCTGTATTGTCATGAGTCAAATTTGATCATGTTAGGTTCTTGCATAGGTCCTATAGCATTGATAAGTTTCCACCCTCTTTCCTACATACACACATCTCTCCTGCATACACACAACTCTACTACTATCACACACGCAATTTTCCGAAATACACACACAACTCTCCTCCATACACAAACACAGTTCTAACACATATAACTTTTCTACAGCTTTGAAGTATGCACTCACACCTCTGTTACATACACGCACTGTTTTGCTACATACTTGTACACAGCTTTCTTACATACACCAACAGCTCTCTTATATACTCATGCAGCTCCACACACACAAACACTTATATATATATATATATATATATGTACACTCATCCATCGTATACATTACCACATCTTGAAATTCCTTCCAGGAATGTGACTGATCACATGACCTGAAAGGTTCAATGGCTAATCAACAACTTTGTTTGATTGGGACCCTATCCATGCCACCTCACATATCAGGAGTGTCGTTCTTCTTTTCATAAAGAGGTCCAAGGGCTAGTCTTGCAGAAGTTTTTTCAGCTACACAGGATGCGCAACATCCGTGCAAGTCCTGGTGACTTTCTCCCCTGCACTGCACCGATCAGATAGATCAGTGTGGGGCAGGAGAAAGGAGAACAGTTCTTTCAGTGATCATGAAGGATGCTGTCAGTGTTTTCCTCCATCAGAATAAGCAGCCTCTAGACTGTAAGAAACACACACATTTTAACATCATTTTGATTGTCTAAAATTTACTGCAGCTAAAAATTACATTTGGTTTACAATGCATTTTGCCAGATATGTTGTCACTTGTCAAAGCTAAGAATTTTACATGCTGGGTTTTTTTATGGCACATTTAGCACTGATAAGTTGTCACACTCTTGCTTAATATGTTAACATTCTGTCTGTAAACTGTATATGCATAGCTACCTTTTTGAAGCAATATTGAGATTTACTTAAGAACGTGGGGCCCAATAAATACCATCAATGGTGCCCAGTCCAAGAGATGGTGGATCCTATAGGTAAACACCACCTCATCATGCACTAAAACTTACTAAAAAAAAAAAAGATGTGAAGTTCACACATATAGAAAATGGACATTTTGTGAATACATATTACACGTATTGTAAAATAGATATAGATAGAGCTCATATGTAGAGTTTGTTTGATAAACTTTCCTACTACTTTGTCTAAATTAGAAGCAAATTGGTTGAACATTACTTCTACCTAAAATGGCAGAAAACGCACCTATCTTGGTGATGGACAGGACAGCTAGAGGGGATATGGAGGAGGCTGTTATTTTTTTTTTAATAGGTGTACTTTCACCAATTTGCTGATAATTCATTGAAAGTAGATGATCGGTACAATTGCTGCCAATGCATTTTTTAAAGCTGTATTGTCATGAGTCAAATTTGATCATGTTAGGTTCTTGCATAGGTCCTATAGCATTGATAAGTTTCCACCCTCTTTCCTACATACACACATCTCTCCTGCATACACACAACTCTACTACTATCACACACGCAATTTTCCGAAATACACACACAACTCTCCTCCATACACAAACACAGTTCTAACACATATAGCTTTTCTACAGCTTTGAAGTATGCACTCACACCTCTGTTACATACACGCACTGTTTTGCTACATACTTGTACACAGCTTTCTTACATACACCAACAGCTCTCTTATATACTCATGCAGCTCCACACACACAAACACTTATATATATATATATATATATATATATATGTACACTCATCCATCGTATACATTACCACATCTTGAAATTCCTTCCAGGAATGTGACTGATCACATGACCTGAAAGGTTCAATGGCTAATCAACAACTTTGTTTGATTGGGACCCTATCCATGCCACCTCACATATCAGGAGTGTCGTTCTTCTTTTCATAAAGAGGTCCAAGGGCTAGTCTTGCAGAAGTTTTTTCAGCTACACAGGATGCGCAACATCCGTGCAAGTCCTGGTGACTTTCTCCCCTGCACTGCACCGATCAGATAGATCAGTGTGGGGCAGGAGAAAGGAGAACAGTTCTTTCAGTGATCATGAAGGATGCTGTCAGTGTTTTCCTCCATCAGAATAAGCAGCCTCTAGACTGTAAGAAACACACACATTTTAACATCATTTTGATTGTCTAAAATTTACTGCAGCTAAAAATTACATTTGGTTTACAATGCATTTTGCCAGATATGTTGTCACTTGTCAAAGCTAAGAATTTTACATGCTGGGTTTTTTTATGGCACATTTAGCACTGATAAGTTGTCACACTCTTGCTTAATATGTTAACATTCTGTCTGTAAACTGTATATGCATAGCTACCTTTTTGAAGCAATATTGAGATTTACTTAAGAACGTGGGGCCCAATAAATACCATCAATGGTGCCCAGTCCAAGAGATGGTGGATCCTATAGGTAAACACCACCTCATCATGCACTAAAACTTACTAAAAAAAAAAAAGATGTGAAGTTCACACATATAGAAAATGGACATTTTGTGAATACATATTACACGTATTGTAAAATAGATAGAGCTCATATGTAGAGTTTGTTTGATAAACTTTCCTACTACTTTGTCTAAATTAGAAGCAAATTGGTTGAACATTACTTCTACCTAAAATGGCAGAAAACGCACCTATCTTGGTGATGGACAGGACAGCTAGAGGGGATATGGAGGAGGCTGTTATTTTTTTTTTAATAGGTGTACTTTCACCAATTTGCTGATAATTCATTGAAAGTAGATGATCGGTACAATTGCTGCCAATGCATTTTTTAAAGCTGTATTGTCATGAGTCAAATTTGATCATGTTAGGTTCTTGCATAGGTCCTATAGCATTGATAAGTTTCCACCCTCTTTCCTACATACACACATCTCTCCTGCATACACACAACTCTACTACTATCACACACGCAATTTTCCGAAATACACACACAACTCTCCTCCATACACAAACACAGTTCTAACACATATAGCTTTTCTACAGCTTTGAAGTATGCACTCACACCTCTGTTACATACACGCACTGTTTTGCTACATACTTGTACACAGCTTTCTTACATACACCAACAGCTCTCTTATATACTCATGCAGCTCCACACACACAAACACTTATATATATATATATATATATATATATATGTACACTCATCCATCGTATACATTACCACATCTTGAAATTCCTTCCAGGAATGTGACTGATCACATGACCTGAAAGGTTCAATGGCTAATCAACAACTTTGTTTGATTGGGACCCTATCCATGCCACCTCACATATCAGGAGTGTCGTTCTTCTTTTCATAAAGAGGTCCAAGGGCTAGTCTTGCAGAAGTTTTTTCAGCTACACAGGATGCGCAACATCCGTGCAAGTCCTGGTGACTTTCTCCCCTGCACTGCACCGATCAGATAGATCAGTGTGGGGCAGGAGAAAGGAGAACAGTTCTTTCAGTGATCATGAAGGATGCTGTCAGTGTTTTCCTCCATCAGAATAAGCAGCCTCTAGACTGTAAGAAACACACACATTTTAACATCATTTTGATTGTCTAAAATTTACTGCAGCTAAAAATTACATTTGGTTTACAATGCATTTTGCCAGATATGTTGTCACTTGTCAAAGCTAAGAATTTTACATGCTGGGTTTTTTTATGGCACATTTAGCACTGATAAGTTGTCACACTCTTGCTTAATATGTTAACATTCTGTCTGTAAACTGTATATGCATAGCTACCTTTTTGAAGCAATATTGAGATTTACTTAAGAACGTGGGGCCCAATAAATACCATCAATGGTGCCCAGTCCAAGAGATGGTGGATCCTATAGGTAAACACCACCTCATCATGCACTAAAACTTACTAAAAAAAAAAAAGATGTGAAGTTCACACATATAGAAAATGGACATTTTGTGAATACATATTACACGTATTGTAAAATAGATATAGATAGAGCTCATATGTAGAGTTTGTTTGATAAACTTTCCTACTACTTTGTCTAAATTAGAAGCAAATTGGTTGAACATTACTTCTACCTAAAATGGCAGAAAACGCACCTATCTTGGTGATGGACAGGACAGCTAGAGGGGATATGGAGGAGGCTGTTATTTTTTTTTTAATAGGTGTACTTTCACCAATTTGCTGATAATTCATTGAAAGTAGATGATCGGTACAATTGCTGCCAATGCATTTTTTAAAGCTGTATTGTCATGAGTCAAATTTGATCATGTTAGGTTCTTGCATAGGTCCTATAGCATTGATAAGTTTCCACCCTCTTTCCTACATACACACATCTCTCCTGCATACACACAACTCTACTACTATCACACACGCAATTTTCCGAAATACACACACAACTCTCCTCCATACACAAACACAGTTCTAACACATATAGCTTTTCTACAGCTTTGAAGTATGCACTCACACCTCTGTTACATACACGCACTGTTTTGCTACATACTTGTACACAGCTTTCTTACATACACCAACAGCTCTCTTATATACTCATGCAGCTCCACACACACAAACACTTATATATATATATATATATATATATATATATGTACACTCATCCATCGTATACATTACCACATCTTGAAATTCCTTCCAGGAATGTGACTGATCACATGACCTGAAAGGTTCAATGGCTAATCAACAACTTTGTTTGATTGGGACCCTATCCATGCCACCTCACATATCAGGAGTGTCGTTCTTCTTTTCATAAAGAGGTCCAAGGGCTAGTCTTGCAGAAGTTTTTTCAGCTACACAGGATGCGCAACATCCGTGCAAGTCCTGGTGACTTTCTCCCCTGCACTGCACCGATCAGATAGATCAGTGTGGGGCAGGAGAAAGGAGAACAGTTCTTTCAGTGATCATGAAGGATGCTGTCAGTGTTTTCCTCCATCAGAATAAGCAGCCTCTAGACTGTAAGAAACACACACATTTTAACATCATTTTGATTGTCTAAAATTTACTGCAGCTAAAAATTACATTTGGTTTACAATGCATTTTGCCAGATATGTTGTCACTTGTCAAAGCTAAGAATTTTACATGCTGGGTTTTTTTATGGCACATTTAGCACTGATAAGTTGTCACACTCTTGCTTAATATGTTAACATTCTGTCTGTAAACTGTATATGCATAGCTACCTTTTTGAAGCAATATTGAGATTTACTTAAGAACGTGGGGCCCAATAAATACCATCAATGGTGCCCAGTCCAAGAGATGGTGGATCCTATAGGTAAACACCACCTCATCATGCACTAAAACTTACTAAAAAAAAAAAAGATGTGAAGTTCACACATATAGAAAATGGACATTTTGTGAATACATATTACACGTATTGTAAAATAGATAGAGCTCATATGTAGAGTTTGTTTGATAAACTTTCCTACTACTTTGTCTAAATTAGAAGCAAATTGGTTGAACATTACTTCTACCTAAAATGGCAGAAAACGCACCTATCTTGGTGATGGACAGGACAGCTAGAGGGGATATGGAGGAGGCTGTTATTTTTTTTTTAATAGGTGTACTTTCACCAATTTGCTGATAATTCATTGAAAGTAGATGATCGGTACAATTGCTGCCAATGCATTTTTTAAAGCTGTATTGTCATGAGTCAAATTTGATCATGTTAGGTTCTTGCATAGGTCCTATAGCATTGATAAGTTTCCACCCTCTTTCCTACATACACACATCTCTCCTGCATACACACAACTCTACTACTATCACACACGCAATTTTCCGAAATACACACACAACTCTCCTCCATACACAAACACAGTTCTAACACATATAGCTTTTCTACAGCTTTGAAGTATGCACTCACACCTCTGTTACATACACGCACTGTTTTGCTACATACTTGTACACAGCTTTCTTACATACACCAACAGCTCTCTTATATACTCATGCAGCTCCACACACACAAACACTTATATATATATATATATATATATATATGTACACTCATCCATCGTATACATTACCACATCTTGAAATTCCTTCCAGGAATGTGACTGATCACATGACCTGAAAGGTTCAATGGCTAATCAACAACTTTGTTTGATTGGGACCCTATCCATGCCACCTCACATATCAGGAGTGTCGTTCTTCTTTTCATAAAGAGGTCCAAGGGCTAGTCTTGCAGAAGTTTTTTCAGCTACACAGGATGCGCAACATCCGTGCAAGTCCTGGTGACTTTCTCCCCTGCACTGCACCGATCAGATAGATCAGTGTGGGGCAGGAGAAAGGAGAACAGTTCTTTCAGTGATCATGAAGGATGCTGTCAGTGTTTTCCTCCATCAGAATAAGCAGCCTCTAGACTGTAAGAAACACACACATTTTAACATCATTTTGATTGTCTAAAATTTACTGCAGCTAAAAATTACATTTGGTTTACAATGCATTTTGCCAGATATGTTGTCACTTGTCAAAGCTAAGAATTTTACATGCTGGGTTTTTTTATGGCACATTTAGCACTGATAAGTTGTCACACTCTTGCTTAATATGTTAACATTCTGTCTGTAAACTGTATATGCATAGCTACCTTTTTGAAGCAATATTGAGATTTACTTAAGAACGTGGGGCCCAATAAATACCATCAATGGTGCCCAGTCCAAGAGATGGTGGATCCTATAGGTAAACACCACCTCATCATGCACTAAAACTTACTAAAAAAAAAAAAGATGTGAAGTTCACACATATAGAAAATGGACATTTTGTGAATACATATTACACGTATTGTAAAATAGATAGAGCTCATATGTAGAGTTTGTTTGATAAACTTTCCTACTACTTTGTCTAAATTAGAAGCAAATTGGTTGAACATTACTTCTACCTAAAATGGCAGAAAACGCACCTATCTTGGTGATGGACAGGACAGCTAGAGGGGATATGGAGGAGGCTGTTATTTTTTTTTTAATAGGTGTACTTTCACCAATTTGCTGATAATTCATTGAAAGTAGATGATCGGTACAATTGCTGCCAATGCATTTTTTAAAGCTGTATTGTCATGAGTCAAATTTGATCATGTTAGGTTCTTGCATAGGTCCTATAGCATTGATAAGTTTCCACCCTCTTTCCTACATACACACATCTCTCCTGCATACACACAACTCTACTACTATCACACACGCAATTTTCCGAAATACACACACAACTCTCCTCCATACACAAACACAGTTCTAACACATATAGCTTTTCTACAGCTTTGAAGTATGCACTCACACCTCTGTTACATACACGCACTGTTTTGCTACATACTTGTACACAGCTTTCTTACATACACCAACAGCTCTCTTATATACTCATGCAGCTCCACACACACAAACACTTATATATATATATATATATATGTACACTCATCCATCGTATACATTACCACATCTTGAAATTCCTTCCAGGAATGTGACTGATCACATGACCTGAAAGGTTCAATGGCTAATCAACAACTTTGTTTGATTGGGACCCTATCCATGCCACCTCACATATCAGGAGTGTCGTTCTTCTTTTCATAAAGAGGTCCAAGGGCTAGTCTTGCAGAAGTTTTTTCAGCTACACAGGATGCGCAACATCCGTGCAAGTCCTGGTGACTTTCTCCCCTGCACTGCACCGATCAGATAGATCAGTGTGGGGCAAGAGAAAGGAGAACAGTTCTTTCAGTGATCATGAAGGATGCTGTCAGTGTTTTCCTCCATCAGAATAAGCAGCCTCTAGACTGTAAGAAACACACACATTTTAACATCATTTTGATTGTCTAAAATTTACTGCAGCTAAAAATTACATTTGGTTTACAATGCATTTTGCCAGATATGTTGTCACTTGTCAAAGCTAAGAATTTTACATGCTGGGTTTTTTTATGGCACATTTAGCACTGATAAGTTGTCACACTCTTGCTTAATATGTTAACATTCTGTCTGTAAACTGTATATGCATAGCTACCTTTTTGAAGCAATATTGAGATTTACTTAAGAACGTGGGGCCCAATAAATACCATCAATGGTGCCCAGTCCAAGAGATGGTGGATCCTATAGGTAAACACCACCTCATCATGCACTAAAACTTACTAAAAAAAAAAAAGATGTGAAGTTCACACATATAGAAAATGGACATTTTGTGAATACATATTACACGTATTGTAAAATAGATAGAGCTCATATGTAGAGTTTGTTTGATAAACTTTCCTACTACTTTGTCTAAATTAGAAGCAAATTGGTTGAACATTACTTCTACCTAAAATGGCAGAAAACGCACCTATCTTGGTGATGGACAGGACAGCTAGAGGGGATATGGAGGAGGCTGTTATTTTTTTTTTAATAGGTGTACTTTCACCAATTTGCTGATAATTCATTGAAAGTAGATGATCGGTACAATTGCTGCCAATGCATTTTTTAAAGCTGTATTGTCATGAGTCAAATTTGATCATGTTAGGTTCTTGCATAGGTCCTATAGCATTGATAAGTTTCCACCCTCTTTCCTACATACACACATCTCTCCTGCATACACACAACTCTACTACTATCACACACGCAATTTTCCGAAATACACACACAACTCTCCTCCATACACAAACACAGTTCTAACACATATAGCTTTTCTACAGCTTTGAAGTATGCACTCACACCTCTGTTACATACACGCACTGTTTTGCTACATACTTGTACACAGCTTTCTTACATACACCAACAGCTCTCTTATATACTCATGCAGCTCCACACACACAAACACTTATATATATATATATATATATATATATGTACACTCATCCATCGTATACATTACCACATCTTGAAATTCCTTCCAGGAATGTGACTGATCACATGACCTGAAAGGTTCAATGGCTAATCAACAACTTTGTTTGATTGGGACCCTATCCATGCCACCTCACATATCAGGAGTGTCGTTCTTCTTTTCATAAAGAGGTCCAAGGGCTAGTCTTGCAGAAGTTTTTTCAGCTACACAGGATGCGCAACATCCGTGCAAGTCCTGGTGACTTTCTCCCCTGCACTGCACCGATCAGATAGATCAGTGTGGGGCAGGAGAAAGGAGAACAGTTCTTTCAGTGATCATGAAGGATGCTGTCAGTGTTTTCCTCCATCAGAATAAGCAGCCTCTAGACTGTAAGAAACACACACATTTTAACATCATTTTGATTGTCTAAAATTTACTGCAGCTAAAAATTACATTTGGTTTACAATGCATTTTGCCAGATATGTTGTCACTTGTCAAAGCTAAGAATTTTACATGCTGGGTTTTTTTATGGCACATTTAGCACTGATAAGTTGTCACACTCTTGCTTAATATGTTAACATTCTGTCTGTAAACTGTATATGCATAGCTACCTTTTTGAAGCAATATTGAGATTTACTTAAGAACGTGGGGCCCAATAAATACCATCAATGGTGCCCAGTCCAAGAGATGGTGGATCCTATAGGTAAACACCACCTCATCATGCACTAAAACTTACTAAAAAAAAAAAAGATGTGAAGTTCACACATATAGAAAATGGACATTTTGTGAATACATATTACACGTATTGTAAAATAGATAGAGCTCATATGTAGAGTTTGTTTGATAAACTTTCCTACTACTTTGTCTAAATTAGAAGCAAATTGGTTGAACATTACTTCTACCTAAAATGGCAGAAAACGCACCTATCTTGGTGATGGACAGGACAGCTAGAGGGGATATGGAGGAGGCTGTTATTTTTTTTTTAATAGGTGTACTTTCACCAATTTGCTGATAATTCATTGAAAGTAGATGATCGGTACAATTGCTGCCAATGCATTTTTTAAAGCTGTATTGTCATGAGTCAAATTTGATCATGTTAGGTTCTTGCATAGGTCCTATAGCATTGATAAGTTTCCACCCTCTTTCCTACATACACACATCTCTCCTGCATACACACAACTCTACTACTATCACACACGCAATTTTCCGAAATACACACACAACTCTCCTCCATACACAAACACAGTTCTAACACATATAGCTTTTCTACAGCTTTGAAGTATGCACTCACACCTCTGTTACATACACGCACTGTTTTGCTACATACTTGTACACAGCTTTCTTACATACACCAACAGCTCTCTTATATACTCATGCAGCTCCACACACACAAACACTTATATATATATATATATATATGTACACTCATCCATCGTATACATTACCACATCTTGAAATTCCTTCCAGGAATGTGACTGATCACATGACCTGAAAGGTTCAATGGCTAATCAACAACTTTGTTTGATTGGGACCCTATCCATGCCACCTCACATATCAGGAGTGTCGTTCTTCTTTTCATAAAGAGGTCCAAGGGCTAGTCTTGCAGAAGTTTTTTCAGCTACACAGGATGCGCAACATCCGTGCAAGTCCTGGTGACTTTCTCCCCTGCACTGCACCGATCAGATAGATCAGTGTGGGGCAGGAGAAAGGAGAACAGTTCTTTCAGTGATCATGAAGGATGCTGTCAGTGTTTTCCTCCATCAGAATAAGCAGCCTCTAGACTGTAAGAAACACACACATTTTAACATCATTTTGATTGTCTAAAATTTACTGCAGCTAAAAATTACATTTGGTTTACAATGCATTTTGCCAGATATGTTGTCACTTGTCAAAGCTAAGAATTTTACATGCTGGGTTTTTTTATGGCACATTTAGCACTGATAAGTTGTCACACTCTTGCTTAATATGTTAACATTCTGTCTGTAAACTGTATATGCATAGCTACCTTTTTGAAGCAATATTGAGATTTACTTAAGAACGTGGGGCCCAATAAATACCATCAATGGTGCCCAGTCCAAGAGATGGTGGATCCTATAGGTAAACACCACCTCATCATGCACTAAAACTTACTAAAAAAAAAAAAGATGTGAAGTTCACACATATAGAAAATGGACATTTTGTGAATACATATTACACGTATTGTAAAATAGATATAGATAGAGCTCATATGTAGAGTTTGTTTGATAAACTTTCCTACTACTTTGTCTAAATTAGAAGCAAATTGGTTGAACATTACTTCTACCTAAAATGGCAGAAAACGCACCTATCTTGGTGATGGACAGGACAGCTAGAGGGGATATGGAGGAGGCTGTTATTTTTTTTTTAATAGGTGTACTTTCACCAATTTGCTGATAATTCATTGAAAGTAGATGATCGGTACAATTGCTGCCAATGCATTTTTTAAAGCTGTATTGTCATGAGTCAAATTTGATCATGTTAGGTTCTTGCATAGGTCCTATAGCATTGATAAGTTTCCACCCTCTTTCCTACATACACACATCTCTCCTGCATACACACAACTCTACTACTATCACACACGCAATTTTCCGAAATACACACACAACTCTCCTCCATACACAAACACAGTTCTAACACATATAGCTTTTCTACAGCTTTGAAGTATGCACTCACACCTCTGTTACATACACGCACTGTTTTGCTACATACTTGTACACAGCTTTCTTACATACACCAACAGCTCTCTTATATACTCATGCAGCTCCACACACACAAACACTTATATATATATATATATATATATATATGTACACTCATCCATCGTATACATTACCACATCTTGAAATTCCTTCCAGGAATGTGACTGATCACATGACCTGAAAGGTTCAATGGCTAATCAACAACTTTGTTTGATTGGGACCCTATCCATGCCACCTCACATATCAGGAGTGTCGTTCTTCTTTTCATAAAGAGGTCCAAGGGCTAGTCTTGCAGAAGTTTTTTCAGCTACACAGGATGCGCAACATCCGTGCAAGTCCTGGTGACTTTCTCCCCTGCACTGCACCGATCAGATAGATCAGTGTGGGGCAGGAGAAAGGAGAACAGTTCTTTCAGTGATCATGAAGGATGCTGTCAGTGTTTTCCTCCATCAGAATAAGCAGCCTCTAGACTGTAAGAAACACACACATTTTAACATCATTTTGATTGTCTAAAATTTACTGCAGCTAAAAATTACATTTGGTTTACAATGCATTTTGCCAGATATGTTGTCACTTGTCAAAGCTAAGAATTTTACATGCTGGGTTTTTTTATGGCACATTTAGCACTGATAAGTTGTCACACTCTTGCTTAATATGTTAACATTCTGTCTGTAAACTGTATATGCATAGCTACCTTTTTGAAGCAATATTGAGATTTACTTAAGAACGTGGGGCCCAATAAATACCATCAATGGTGCCCAGTCCAAGAGATGGTGGATCCTATAGGTAAACACCACCTCATCATGCACTAAAACTTACTAAAAAAAAAAAAGATGTGAAGTTCACACATATAGAAAATGGACATTTTGTGAATACATATTACACGTATTGTAAAATAGATATAGATAGAGCTCATATGTAGAGTTTGTTTGATAAACTTTCCTACTACTTTGTCTAAATTAGAAGCAAATTGGTTGAACATTACTTCTACCTAAAATGGCAGAAAACGCACCTATCTTGGTGATGGACAGGACAGCTAGAGGGGATATGGAGGAGGCTGTTATTTTTTTTTTAATAGGTGTACTTTCACCAATTTGCTGATAATTCATTGAAAGTAGATGATCGGTACAATTGCTGCCAATGCATTTTTTAAAGCTGTATTGTCATGAGTCAAATTTGATCATGTTAGGTTCTTGCATAGGTCCTATAGCATTGATAAGTTTCCACCCTCTTTCCTACATACACACATCTCTCCTGCATACACACAACTCTACTACTATCACACACGCAATTTTCCGAAATACACACACAACTCTCCTCCATACACAAACACAGTTCTAACACATATAGCTTTTCTACAGCTTTGAAGTATGCACTCACACCTCTGTTACATACACGCACTGTTTTGCTACATACTTGTACACAGCTTTCTTACATACACCAACAGCTCTCTTATATACTCATGCAGCTCCACACACACAAACACTTATATATATATATATATATATATATATGTACACTCATCCATCGTATACATTACCACATCTTGAAATTCCTTCCAGGAATGTGACTGATCACATGACCTGAAAGGTTCAATGGCTAATCAACAACTTTGTTTGATTGGGACCCTATCCATGCCACCTCACATATCAGGAGTGTCGTTCTTCTTTTCATAAAGAGGTCCAAGGGCTAGTCTTGCAGAAGTTTTTTCAGCTACACAGGATGCGCAACATCCGTGCAAGTCCTGGTGACTTTCTCCCCTGCACTGCACCGATCAGATAGATCAGTGTGGGGCAGGAGAAAGGAGAACAGTTCTTTCAGTGATCATGAAGGATGCTGTCAGTGTTTTCCTCCATCAGAATAAGCAGCCTCTAGACTGTAAGAAACACACACATTTTAACATCATTTTGATTGTCTAAAATTTACTGCAGCTAAAAATTACATTTGGTTTACAATGCATTTTGCCAGATATGTTGTCACTTGTCAAAGCTAAGAATTTTACATGCTGGGTTTTTTTATGGCACATTTAGCACTGATAAGTTGTCACACTCTTGCTTAATATGTTAACATTCTGTCTGTAAACTGTATATGCATAGCTACCTTTTTGAAGCAATATTGAGATTTACTTAAGAACGTGGGGCCCAATAAATACCATCAATGGTGCCCAGTCCAAGAGATGGTGGATCCTATAGGTAAACACCACCTCATCATGCACTAAAACTTACTAAAAAAAAAAAAGATGTGAAGTTCACACATATAGAAAATGGACATTTTGTGAATACATATTACACGTATTGTAAAATAGATAGAGCTCATATGTAGAGTTTGTTTGATAAACTTTCCTACTACTTTGTCTAAATTAGAAGCAAATTGGTTGAACATTACTTCTACCTAAAATGGCAGAAAACGCACCTATCTTGGTGATGGACAGGACAGCTAGAGGGGATATGGAGGAGGCTGTTATTTTTTTTTTAATAGGTGTACTTTCACCAATTTGCTGATAATTCATTGAAAGTAGATGATCGGTACAATTGCTGCCAATGCATTTTTTAAAGCTGTATTGTCATGAGTCAAATTTGATCATGTTAGGTTATTGCATAGGTCCTATAGCATTGATAAGTTTCCACCCTCTTTCCTACATACACACATCTCTCCTGCATACACACAACTCTACTACTATCACACACGCAATTTTCCGAAATACACACACAACTCTCCTCCATACACAAACACAGTTCTAACACATATAGCTTTTCTACAGCTTTGAAGTATGCACTCACACCTCTGTTACATACACGCACTGTTTTGCTACATACTTGTACACAGCTTTCTTACATACACCAACAGCTCTCTTATATACTCATGCAGCTCCACACACACAAACACTTATATATATATATATATATATATATATGTACACTCATCCATCGTATACATTACCACATCTTGAAATTCCTTCCAGGAATGTGACTGATCACATGACCTGAAAGGTTCAATGGCTAATCAACAACTTTGTTTGATTGGGACCCTATCCATGCCACCTCACATATCAGGAGTGTCGTTCTTCTTTTCATAAAGAGGTCCAAGGGCTAGTCTTGCAGAAGTTTTTTCAGCTACACAGGATGCGCAACATCCGTGCAAGTCCTGGTGACTTTCTCCCCTGCACTGCACCGATCAGATAGATCAGTGTGGGGCAGGAGAAAGGAGAACAGTTCTTTCAGTGATCATGAAGGATGCTGTCAGTGTTTTCCTCCATCAGAATAAGCAGCCTCTAGACTGTAAGAAACACACACATTTTAACATCATTTTGATTGTCTAAAATTTACTGCAGCTAAAAATTACATTTGGTTTACAATGCATTTTGCCAGATATGTTGTCACTTGTCAAAGCTAAGAATTTTACATGCTGGGTTTTTTTATGGCACATTTAGCACTGATAAGTTGTCACACTCTTGCTTAATATGTTAACATTCTGTCTGTAAACTGTATATGCATAGCTACCTTTTTGAAGCAATATTGAGATTTACTTAAGAACGTGGGGCCCAATAAATACCATCAATGGTGCCCAGTCCAAGAGATGGTGGATCCTATAGGTAAACACCACCTCATCATGCACTAAAACTTACTAAAAAAAAAAAAGATGTGAAGTTCACACATATAGAAAATGGACATTTTGTGAATACATATTACACGTATTGTAAAATAGATAGAGCTCATATGTAGAGTTTGTTTGATAAACTTTCCTACTACTTTGTCTAAATTAGAAGCAAATTGGTTGAACATTACTTCTACCTAAAATGGCAGAAAACGCACCTATCTTGGTGATGGACAGGACAGCTAGAGGGGATATGGAGGAGGCTGTTATTTTTTTTTTAATAGGTGTACTTTCACCAATTTGCTGATAATTCATTGAAAGTAGATGATCGGTACAATTGCTGCCAATGCATTTTTTAAAGCTGTATTGTCATGAGTCAAATTTGATCATGTTAGGTTCTTGCATAGGTCCTATAGCATTGATAAGTTTCCACCCTCTTTCCTACATACACACATCTCTCCTGCATACACACAACTCTACTACTATCACACACGCAATTTTCCGAAATACACACACAACTCTCCTCCATACACAAACACAGTTCTAACACATATAGCTTTTCTACAGCTTTGAAGTATGCACTCACACCTCTGTTACATACACGCACTGTTTTGCTACATACTTGTACACAGCTTTCTTACATACACCAACAGCTCTCTTATATACTCATGCAGCTCCACACACACAAACACTTATATATATATATATATATATATATGTACACTCATCCATCGTATACATTACCACATCTTGAAATTCCTTCCAGGAATGTGACTGATCACATGACCTGAAAGGTTCAATGGCTAATCAACAACTTTGTTTGATTGGGACCCTATCCATGCCACCTCACATATCAGGAGTGTCGTTCTTCTTTTCATAAAGAGGTCCAAGGGCTAGTCTTGCAGAAGTTTTTTCAGCTACACAGGATGCGCAACATCCGTGCAAGTCCTGGTGACTTTCTCCCCTGCACTGCACCGATCAGATAGATCAGTGTGGGGCAGGAGAAAGGAGAACAGTTCTTTCAGTGATCATGAAGGATGCTGTCAGTGTTTTCCTCCATCAGAATAAGCAGCCTCTAGACTGTAAGAAACACACACATTTTAACATCATTTTGATTGTCTAAAATTTACTGCAGCTAAAAATTACATTTGGTTTACAATGCATTTTGCCAGATATGTTGTCACTTGTCAAAGCTAAGAATTTTACATGCTGGGTTTTTTTATGGCACATTTAGCACTGATAAGTTGTCACACTCTTGCTTAATATGTTAACATTCTGTCTGTAAACTGTATATGCATAGCTACCTTTTTGAAGCAATATTGAGATTTACTTAAGAACGTGGGGCCCAATAAATACCATCAATGGTGCCCAGTCCAAGAGATGGTGGATCCTATAGGTAAACACCACCTCATCATGCACTAAAACTTACTAAAAAAAAAAAAGATGTGAAGTTCACACATATAGAAAATGGACATTTTGTGAATACATATTACACGTATTGTAAAATAGATAGAGCTCATATGTAGAGTTTGTTTGATAAACTTTCCTACTACTTTGTCTAAATTAGAAGCAAATTGGTTGAACATTACTTCTACCTAAAATGGCAGAAAACGCACCTATCTTGGTGATGGACAGGACAGCTAGAGGGGATATGGAGGAGGCTGTTATTTTTTTTTTAATAGGTGTACTTTCACCAATTTGCTGATAATTCATTGAAAGTAGATGATCGGTACAATTGCTGCCAATGCATTTTTTAAAGCTGTATTGTCATGAGTCAAATTTGATCATGTTAGGTTATTGCATAGGTCCTATAGCATTGATAAGTTTCCACCCTCTTTCCTACATACACACATCTCTCCTGCATACACACAACTCTACTACTATCACACACGCAATTTTCCGAAATACACACACAACTCTCCTCCATACACAAACACAGTTCTAACACATATAGCTTTTCTACAGCTTTGAAGTATGCACTCACACCTCTGTTACATACACGCACTGTTTTGCTACATACTTGTACACAGCTTTCTTACATACACCAACAGCTCTCTTATATACTCATGCAGCTCCACACACACAAACACTTATATATATATATATATATATATATATGTACACTCATCCATCGTATACATTACCACATCTTGAAATTCCTTCCAGGAATGTGACTGATCACATGACCTGAAAGGTTCAATGGCTAATCAACAACTTTGTTTGATTGGGACCCTATCCATGCCACCTCACATATCAGGAGTGTCGTTCTTCTTTTCATAAAGAGGTCCAAGGGCTAGTCTTGCAGAAGTTTTTTCAGCTACACAGGATGCGCAACATCCGTGCAAGTCCTGGTGACTTTCTCCCCTGCACTGCACCGATCAGATAGATCAGTGTGGGGCAGGAGAAAGGAGAACAGTTCTTTCAGTGATCATGAAGGATGCTGTCAGTGTTTTCCTCCATCAGAATAAGCAGCCTCTAGACTGTAAGAAACACACACATTTTAACATCATTTTGATTGTCTAAAATTTACTGCAGCTAAAAATTACATTTGGTTTACAATGCATTTTGCCAGATATGTTGTCACTTGTCAAAGCTAAGAATTTTACATGCTGGGTTTTTTTATGGCACATTTAGCACTGATAAGTTGTCACACTCTTGCTTAATATGTTAACATTCTGTCTGTAAACTGTATATGCATAGCTACCTTTTTGAAGCAATATTGAGATTTACTTAAGAACGTGGGGCCCAATAAATACCATCAATGGTGCCCAGTCCAAGAGATGGTGGATCCTATAGGTAAACACCACCTCATCATGCACTAAAACTTACTAAAAAAAAAAAAGATGTGAAGTTCACACATATAGAAAATGGACATTTTGTGAATACATATTACACGTATTGTAAAATAGATAGAGCTCATATGTAGAGTTTGTTTGATAAACTTTCCTACTACTTTGTCTAAATTAGAAGCAAATTGGTTGAACATTACTTCTACCTAAAATGGCAGAAAACGCACCTATCTTGGTGATGGACAGGACAGCTAGAGGGGATATGGAGGAGGCTGTTATTTTTTTTTTAATAGGTGTACTTTCACCAATTTGCTGATAATTCATTGAAAGTAGATGATCGGTACAATTGCTGCCAATGCATTTTTTAAAGCTGTATTGTCATGAGTCAAATTTGATCATGTTAGGTTCTTGCATAGGTCCTATAGCATTGATAAGTTTCCACCCTCTTTCCTACATACACACATCTCTCCTGCATACACACAACTCTACTACTATCACACACGCAATTTTCCGAAATACACACACAACTCTCCTCCATACACAAACACAGTTCTAACACATATAGCTTTTCTACAGCTTTGAAGTATGCACTCACACCTCTGTTACATACACGCACTGTTTTGCTACATACTTGTACACAGCTTTCTTACATACACCAACAGCTCTCTTATATACTCATGCAGCTCCACACACACAAACACTTATATATATATATATATATATATATATATATGTACACTCATCCATCGTATACATTACCACATCTTGAAATTCCTTCCAGGAATGTGACTGATCACATGACCTGAAAGGTTCAATGGCTAATCAACAACTTTGTTTGATTGGGACCCTATCCATGCCACCTCACATATCAGGAGTGTCGTTCTTCTTTTCATAAAGAGGTCCAAGGGCTAGTCTTGCAGAAGTTTTTTCAGCTACACAGGATGCGCAACATCCGTGCAAGTCCTGGTGACTTTCTCCCCTGCACTGCACCGATCAGATAGATCAGTGTGGGGCAGGAGAAAGGAGAACAGTTCTTTCAGTGATCATGAAGGATGCTGTCAGTGTTTTCCTCCATCAGAATAAGCAGCCTCTAGACTGTAAGAAACACACACATTTTAACATCATTTTGATTGTCTAAAATTTACTGCAGCTAAAAATTACATTTGGTTTACAATGCATTTTGCCAGATATGTTGTCACTTGTCAAAGCTAAGAATTTTACATGCTGGGTTTTTTTATGGCACATTTAGCACTGATAAGTTGTCACACTCTTGCTTAATATGTTAACATTCTGTCTGTAAACTGTATATGCATAGCTACCTTTTTGAAGCAATATTGAGATTTACTTAAGAACGTGGGGCCCAATAAATACCATCAATGGTGCCCAGTCCAAGAGATGGTGGATCCTATAGGTAAACACCACCTCATCATGCACTAAAACTTACTAAAAAAAAAAAAGATGTGAAGTTCACACATATAGAAAATGGACATTTTGTGAATACATATTACACGTATTGTAAAATAGATATAGATAGAGCTCATATGTAGAGTTTGTTTGATAAACTTTCCTACTACTTTGTCTAAATTAGAAGCAAATTGGTTGAACATTACTTCTACCTAAAATGGCAGAAAACGCACCTATCTTGGTGATGGACAGGACAGCTAGAGGGGATATGGAGGAGGCTGTTATTTTTTTTTTAATAGGTGTACTTTCACCAATTTGCTGATAATTCATTGAAAGTAGATGATCGGTACAATTGCTGCCAATGCATTTTTTAAAGCTGTATTGTCATGAGTCAAATTTGATCATGTTAGGTTCTTGCATAGGTCCTATAGCATTGATAAGTTTCCACCCTCTTTCCTACATACACACATCTCTCCTGCATACACACAACTCTACTACTATCACACACGCAATTTTCCGAAATACACACACAACTCTCCTCCATACACAAACACAGTTCTAACACATATAGCTTTTCTACAGCTTTGAAGTATGCACTCACACCTCTGTTACATACACGCACTGTTTTGCTACATACTTGTACACAGCTTTCTTACATACACCAACAGCTCTCTTATATACTCATGCAGCTCCACACACACAAACACTTATATATATATATATATATATATATGTACACTCATCCATCGTATACATTACCACATCTTGAAATTCTTTCCAGGAATGTGACTGATCACATGACCTGAAAGGTTCAATGGCTAATCAACAACTTTGTTTGATTGGGACCCTATCCATGCCACCTCACATATCAGGAGTGTCGTTCTTCTTTTCATAAAGAGGTCCAAGGGCTAGTCTTGCAGAAGTTTTTTCAGCTACACAGGATGCGCAACATCCGTGCAAGTCCTGGTGACTTTCTCCCCTGCACTGCACCGATCAGATAGATCAGTGTGGGGCAGGAGAAAGGAGAACAGTTCTTTCAGTGATCATGAAGGATGCTGTCAGTGTTTTCCTCCATCAGAATAAGCAGCCTCTAGACTGTAAGAAACACACACATTTTAACATCATTTTGATTGTCTAAAATTTACTGCAGCTAAAAATTACATTTGGTTTACAATGCATTTTGCCAGATATGTTGTCACTTGTCAAAGCTAAGAATTTTACATGCTGGGTTTTTTTATGGCACATTTAGCACTGATAAGTTGTCACACTCTTGCTTAATATGTTAACATTCTGTCTGTAAACTGTATATGCATAGCTACCTTTTTGAAGCAATATTGAGATTTACTTAAGAACGTGGGGCCCAATAAATACCATCAATGGTGCCCAGTCCAAGAGATGGTGGATCCTATAGGTAAACACCACCTCATCATGCACTAAAACTTACTAAAAAAAAAAAAGATGTGAAGTTCACACATATAGAAAATGGACATTTTGTGAATACATATTACACGTATTGTAAAATAGATAGAGCTCATATGTAGAGTTTGTTTGATAAACTTTCCTACTACTTTGTCTAAATTAGAAGCAAATTGGTTGAACATTACTTCTACCTAAAATGGCAGAAAACGCACCTATCTTGGTGATGGACAGGACAGCTAGAGGGGATATGGAGGAGGCTGTTATTTTTTTTTTAATAGGTGTACTTTCACCAATTTGCTGATAATTCATTGAAAGTAGATGATCGGTACAATTGCTGCCAATGCATTTTTTAAAGCTGTATTGTCATGAGTCAAATTTGATCATGTTAGGTTCTTGCATAGGTCCTATAGCATTGATAAGTTTCCACCCTCTTTCCTACATACACACATCTCTCCTGCATACACACAACTCTACTACTATCACACACGCAATTTTCCGAAATACACACACAACTCTCCTCCATACACAAACACAGTTCTAACACATATAGCTTTTCTACAGCTTTGAAGTATGCACTCACACCTCTGTTACATACACGCACTGTTTTGCTACATACTTGTACACAGCTTTCTTACATACACCAACAGCTCTCTTATATACTCATGCAGCTCCACACACACAAACACTTATATATATATATATATATATATATGTACACTCATCCATCGTATACATTACCACATCTTGAAATTCCTTCCAGGAATGTGACTGATCACATGACCTGAAAGGTTCAATGGCTAATCAACAACTTTGTTTGATTGGGACCCTATCCATGCCACCTCACATATCAGGAGTGTCGTTCTTCTTTTCATAAAGAGGTCCAAGGGCTAGTCTTGCAGAAGTTTTTTCAGCTACACAGGATGCGCAACATCCGTGCAAGTCCTGGTGACTTTCTCCCCTGCACTGCACCGATCAGATAGATCAGTGTGGGGCAGGAGAAAGGAGAACAGTTCTTTCAGTGATCATGAAGGATGCTGTCAGTGTTTTCCTCCATCAGAATAAGCAGCCTCTAGACTGTAAGAAACACACACATTTTAACATCATTTTGATTGTCTAAAATTTACTGCAGCTAAAAATTACATTTGGTTTACAATGCATTTTGCCAGATATGTTGTCACTTGTCAAAGCTAAGAATTTTACATGCTGGGTTTTTTTATGGCACATTTAGCACTGATAAGTTGTCACACTCTTGCTTAATATGTTAACATTCTGTCTGTAAACTGTATATGCATAGCTACCTTTTTGAAGCAATATTGAGATTTACTTAAGAACGTGGGGCCCAATAAATACCATCAATGGTGCCCAGTCCAAGAGATGGTGGATCCTATAGGTAAACACCACCTCATCATGCACTAAAACTTACTAAAAAAAAAAAAGATGTGAAGTTCACACATATAGAAAATGGACATTTTGTGAATACATATTACACGTATTGTAAAATAGATAGAGCTCATATGTAGAGTTTGTTTGATAAACTTTCCTACTACTTTGTCTAAATTAGAAGCAAATTGGTTGAACATTACTTCTACCTAAAATGGCAGAAAACGCACCTATCTTGGTGATGGACAGGACAGCTAGAGGGGATATGGAGGAGGCTGTTATTTTTTTTTTAATAGGTGTACTTTCACCAATTTGCTGATAATTCATTGAAAGTAGATGATCGGTACAATTGCTGCCAATGCATTTTTTAAAGCTGTATTGTCATGAGTCAAATTTGATCATGTTAGGTTATTGCATAGGTCCTATAGCATTGATAAGTTTCCACCCTCTTTCCTACATACACACATCTCTCCTGCATACACACAACTCTACTACTATCACACACGCAATTTTCCGAAATACACACACAACTCTCCTCCATACACAAACACAGTTCTAACACATATAGCTTTTCTACAGCTTTGAAGTATGCACTCACACCTCTGTTACATACACGCACTGTTTTGCTACATACTTGTACACAGCTTTCTTACATACACCAACAGCTCTCTTATATACTCATGCAGCTCCACACACACAAACACTTATATATATATATATATATATATATATGTACACTCATCCATCGTATACATTACCACATCTTGAAATTCCTTCCAGGAATGTGACTGATCACATGACCTGAAAGGTTCAATGGCTAATCAACAACTTTGTTTGATTGGGACCCTATCCATGCCACCTCACATATCAGGAGTGTCGTTCTTCTTTTCATAAAGAGGTCCAAGGGCTAGTCTTGCAGAAGTTTTTTCAGCTACACAGGATGCGCAACATCCGTGCAAGTCCTGGTGACTTTCTCCCCTGCACTGCACCGATCAGATAGATCAGTGTGGGGCAGGAGAAAGGAGAACAGTTCTTTCAGTGATCATGAAGGATGCTGTCAGTGTTTTCCTCCATCAGAATAAGCAGCCTCTAGACTGTAAGAAACACACACATTTTAACATCATTTTGATTGTCTAAAATTTACTGCAGCTAAAAATTACATTTGGTTTACAATGCATTTTGCCAGATATGTTGTCACTTGTCAAAGCTAAGAATTTTACATGCTGGGTTTTTTTATGGCACATTTAGCACTGATAAGTTGTCACACTCTTGCTTAATATGTTAACATTCTGTCTGTAAACTGTATATGCATAGCTACCTTTTTGAAGCAATATTGAGATTTACTTAAGAACGTGGGGCCCAATAAATACCATCAATGGTGCCCAGTCCAAGAGATGGTGGATCCTATAGGTAAACACCACCTCATCATGCACTAAAACTTACTAAAAAAAAAAAAGATGTGAAGTTCACACATATAGAAAATGGACATTTTGTGAATACATATTACACGTATTGTAAAATAGATAGAGCTCATATGTAGAGTTTGTTTGATAAACTTTCCTACTACTTTGTCTAAATTAGAAGCAAATTGGTTGAACATTACTTCTACCTAAAATGGCAGAAAACGCACCTATCTTGGTGATGGACAGGACAGCTAGAGGGGATATGGAGGAGGCTGTTATTTTTTTTTTAATAGGTGTACTTTCACCAATTTGCTGATAATTCATTGAAAGTAGATGATCGGTACAATTGCTGCCAATGCATTTTTTAAAGCTGTATTGTCATGAGTCAAATTTGATCATGTTAGGTTCTTGCATAGGTCCTATAGCATTGATAAGTTTCCACCCTCTTTCCTACATACACACATCTCTCCTGCATACACACAACTCTACTACTATCACACACGCAATTTTCCGAAATACACACACAACTCTCCTCCATACACAAACACAGTTCTAACACATATAGCTTTTCTACAGCTTTGAAGTATGCACTCACACCTCTGTTACATACACGCACTGTTTTGCTACATACTTGTACACAGCTTTCTTACATACACCAACAGCTCTCTTATATACTCATGCAGCTCCACACACACAAACACTTATATATATATATATATATATATATATATATGTACACTCATCCATCGTATACATTACCACATCTTGAAATTCCTTCCAGGAATGTGACTGATCACATGACCTGAAAGGTTCAATGGCTAATCAACAACTTTGTTTGATTGGGACCCTATCCATGCCACCTCACATATCAGGAGTGTCGTTCTTCTTTTCATAAAGAGGTCCAAGGGCTAGTCTTGCAGAAGTTTTTTCAGCTACACAGGATGCGCAACATCCGTGCAAGTCCTGGTGACTTTCTCCCCTGCACTGCACCGATCAGATAGATCAGTGTGGGGCAGGAGAAAGGAGAACAGTTCTTTCAGTGATCATGAAGGATGCTGTCAGTGTTTTCCTCCATCAGAATAAGCAGCCTCTAGACTGTAAGAAACACACACATTTTAACATCATTTTGATTGTCTAAAATTTACTGCAGCTAAAAATTACATTTGGTTTACAATGCATTTTGCCAGATATGTTGTCACTTGTCAAAGCTAAGAATTTTACATGCTGGGTTTTTTTATGGCACATTTAGCACTGATAAGTTGTCACACTCTTGCTTAATATGTTAACATTCTGTCTGTAAACTGTATATGCATAGCTACCTTTTTGAAGCAATATTGAGATTTACTTAAGAACGTGGGGCCCAATAAATACCATCAATGGTGCCCAGTCCAAGAGATGGTGGATCCTATAGGTAAACACCACCTCATCATGCACTAAAACTTACTAAAAAAAAAAAAGATGTGAAGTTCACACATATAGAAAATGGACATTTTGTGAATACATATTACACGTATTGTAAAATAGATATAGATAGAGCTCATATGTAGAGTTTGTTTGATAAACTTTCCTACTACTTTGTCTAAATTAGAAGCAAATTGGTTGAACATTACTTCTACCTAAAATGGCAGAAAACGCACCTATCTTGGTGATGGACAGGACAGCTAGAGGGGATATGGAGGAGGCTGTTATTTTTTTTTTAATAGGTGTACTTTCACCAATTTGCTGATAATTCATTGAAAGTAGATGATCGGTACAATTGCTGCCAATGCATTTTTTAAAGCTGTATTGTCATGAGTCAAATTTGATCATGTTAGGTTCTTGCATAGGTCCTATAGCATTGATAAGTTTCCACCCTCTTTCCTACATACACACATCTCTCCTGCATACACACAACTCTACTACTATCACACACGCAATTTTCCGAAATACACACACAACTCTCCTCCATACACAAACACAGTTCTAACACATATAGCTTTTCTACAGCTTTGAAGTATGCACTCACACCTCTGTTACATACACGCACTGTTTTGCTACATACTTGTACACAGCTTTCTTACATACACCAACAGCTCTCTTATATACTCATGCAGCTCCACACACACAAACACTTATATATATATATATATATATATATGTACACTCATCCATCGTATACATTACCACATCTTGAAATTCTTTCCAGGAATGTGACTGATCACATGACCTGAAAGGTTCAATGGCTAATCAACAACTTTGTTTGATTGGGACCCTATCCATGCCACCTCACATATCAGGAGTGTCGTTCTTCTTTTCATAAAGAGGTCCAAGGGCTAGTCTTGCAGAAGTTTTTTCAGCTACACAGGATGCGCAACATCCGTGCAAGTCCTGGTGACTTTCTCCCCTGCACTGCACCGATCAGATAGATCAGTGTGGGGCAGGAGAAAGGAGAACAGTTCTTTCAGTGATCATGAAGGATGCTGTCAGTGTTTTCCTCCATCAGAATAAGCAGCCTCTAGACTGTAAGAAACACACACATTTTAACATCATTTTGATTGTCTAAAATTTACTGCAGCTAAAAATTACATTTGGTTTACAATGCATTTTGCCAGATATGTTGTCACTTGTCAAAGCTAAGAATTTTACATGCTGGGTTTTTTTATGGCACATTTAGCACTGATAAGTTGTCACACTCTTGCTTAATATGTTAACATTCTGTCTGTAAACTGTATATGCATAGCTACCTTTTTGAAGCAATATTGAGATTTACTTAAGAACGTGGGGCCCAATAAATACCATCAATGGTGCCCAGTCCAAGAGATGGTGGATCCTATAGGTAAACACCACCTCATCATGCACTAAAACTTACTAAAAAAAAAAAAGATGTGAAGTTCACACATATAGAAAATGGACATTTTGTGAATACATATTACACGTATTGTAAAATAGATAGAGCTCATATGTAGAGTTTGTTTGATAAACTTTCCTACTACTTTGTCTAAATTAGAAGCAAATTGGTTGAACATTACTTCTACCTAAAATGGCAGAAAACGCACCTATCTTGGTGATGGACAGGACAGCTAGAGGGGATATGGAGGAGGCTGTTATTTTTTTTTTAATAGGTGTACTTTCACCAATTTGCTGATAATTCATTGAAAGTAGATGATCGGTACAATTGCTGCCAATGCATTTTTTAAAGCTGTATTGTCATGAGTCAAATTTGATCATGTTAGGTTCTTGCATAGGTCCTATAGCATTGATAAGTTTCCACCCTCTTTCCTACATACACACATCTCTCCTGCATACACACAACTCTACTACTATCACACACGCAATTTTCCGAAATACACACACAACTCTCCTCCATACACAAACACAGTTCTAACACATATAGCTTTTCTACAGCTTTGAAGTATGCACTCACACCTCTGTTACATACACGCACTGTTTTGCTACATACTTGTACACAGCTTTCTTACATACACCAACAGCTCTCTTATATACTCATGCAGCTCCACACACACAAACACTTATATATATATATATATATATATATGTACACTCATCCATCGTATACATTACCACATCTTGAAATTCCTTCCAGGAATGTGACTGATCACATGACCTGAAAGGTTCAATGGCTAATCAACAACTTTGTTTGATTGGGACCCTATCCATGCCACCTCACATATCAGGAGTGTCGTTCTTCTTTTCATAAAGAGGTCCAAGGGCTAGTCTTGCAGAAGTTTTTTCAGCTACACAGGATGCGCAACATCCGTGCAAGTCCTGGTGACTTTCTCCCCTGCACTGCACCGATCAGATAGATCAGTGTGGGGCAGGAGAAAGGAGAACAGTTCTTTCAGTGATCATGAAGGATGCTGTCAGTGTTTTCCTCCATCAGAATAAGCAGCCTCTAGACTGTAAGAAACACACACATTTTAACATCATTTTGATTGTCTAAAATTTACTGCAGCTAAAAATTACATTTGGTTTACAATGCATTTTGCCAGATATGTTGTCACTTGTCAAAGCTAAGAATTTTACATGCTGGGTTTTTTTATGGCACATTTAGCACTGATAAGTTGTCACACTCTTGCTTAATATGTTAACATTCTGTCTGTAAACTGTATATGCATAGCTACCTTTTTGAAGCAATATTGAGATTTACTTAAGAACGTGGGGCCCAATAAATACCATCAATGGTGCCCAGTCCAAGAGATGGTGGATCCTATAGGTAAACACCACCTCATCATGCACTAAAACTTACTAAAAAAAAAAAAGATGTGAAGTTCACACATATAGAAAATGGACATTTTGTGAATACATATTACACGTATTGTAAAATAGATAGAGCTCATATGTAGAGTTTGTTTGATAAACTTTCCTACTACTTTGTCTAAATTAGAAGCAAATTGGTTGAACATTACTTCTACCTAAAATGGCAGAAAACGCACCTATCTTGGTGATGGACAGGACAGCTAGAGGGGATATGGAGGAGGCTGTTATTTTTTTTTTAATAGGTGTACTTTCACCAATTTGCTGATAATTCATTGAAAGTAGATGATCGGTACAATTGCTGCCAATGCATTTTTTAAAGCTGTATTGTCATGAGTCAAATTTGATCATGTTAGGTTCTTGCATAGGTCCTATAGCATTGATAAGTTTCCACCCTCTTTCCTACATACACACATCTCTCCTGCATACACACAACTCTACTACTATCACACACGCAATTTTCCGAAATACACACACAACTCTCCTCCATACACAAACACAGTTCTAACACATATAGCTTTTCTACAGCTTTGAAGTATGCACTCACACCTCTGTTACATACACGCACTGTTTTGCTACATACTTGTACACAGCTTTCTTACATACACCAACAGCTCTCTTATATACTCATGCAGCTCCACACACACAAACACTTATATATATATATATATATATATATATATATGTACACTCATCCATCGTATACATTACCACATCTTGAAATTCCTTCCAGGAATGTGACTGATCACATGACCTGAAAGGTTCAATGGCTAATCAACAACTTTGTTTGATTGGGACCCTATCCATGCCACCTCACATATCAGGAGTGTCGTTCTTCTTTTCATAAAGAGGTCCAAGGGCTAGTCTTGCAGAAGTTTTTTCAGCTACACAGGATGCGCAACATCCGTGCAAGTCCTGGTGACTTTCTCCCCTGCACTGCACCGATCAGATAGATCAGTGTGGGGCAGGAGAAAGGAGAACAGTTCTTTCAGTGATCATGAAGGATGCTGTCAGTGTTTTCCTCCATCAGAATAAGCAGCCTCTAGACTGTAAGAAACACACACATTTTAACATCATTTTGATTGTCTAAAATTTACTGCAGCTAAAAATTACATTTGGTTTACAATGCATTTTGCCAGATATGTTGTCACTTGTCAAAGCTAAGAATTTTACATGCTGGGTTTTTTTATGGCACATTTAGCACTGATAAGTTGTCACACTCTTGCTTAATATGTTAACATTCTGTCTGTAAACTGTATATGCATAGCTACCTTTTTGAAGCAATATTGAGATTTACTTAAGAACGTGGGGCCCAATAAATACCATCAATGGTGCCCAGTCCAAGAGATGGTGGATCCTATAGGTAAACACCACCTCATCATGCACTAAAACTTACTAAAAAAAAAAAAGATGTGAAGTTCACACATATAGAAAATGGACATTTTGTGAATACATATTACACGTATTGTAAAATAGATAGAGCTCATATGTAGAGTTTGTTTGATAAACTTTCCTACTACTTTGTCTAAATTAGAAGCAAATTGGTTGAACATTACTTCTACCTAAAATGGCAGAAAACGCACCTATCTTGGTGATGGACAGGACAGCTAGAGGGGATATGGAGGAGGCTGTTATTTTTTTTTTAATAGGTGTACTTTCACCAATTTGCTGATAATTCATTGAAAGTAGATGATCGGTACAATTGCTGCCAATGCATTTTTTAAAGCTGTATTGTCATGAGTCAAATTTGATCATGTTAGGTTCTTGCATAGGTCCTATAGCATTGATAAGTTTCCACCCTCTTTCCTACATACACACATCTCTCCTGCATACACACAACTCTACTACTAT
Source organism: Phyllobates terribilis (assembly GCF_046119375.1). Taxonomy (NCBI): domain Eukaryota; kingdom Metazoa; phylum Chordata; class Amphibia; order Anura; family Dendrobatidae; genus Phyllobates; species Phyllobates terribilis. Next base: position 45,156 of record NW_027366099.1, read on the forward strand.
CACACACGCAATTTTCCAAAATACACACACAACTCTCCTCCATACACAAACACAGTTCTAACACATATAGCTTTTCTACAGCTTTGAAGTATGCACTCACACCTCTGTTACATACACGCACTGTTTTGCTACATACTTGTACACAGCTTTCTTACATACACCAACAGCTCTCTTATATACTCATGCAGCTCCACACACACAAACACTTATATATATATATATATATATATATGTACACTCATCCATCGTATACATTACCACATCTTGAAATTCCTTCCAGGAATGTGACTGATCACATGACCTGAAAGGTTCAATGGCTAATCAACAACTTTGTTTGATTGGGACCCTATCCATGCCACCTCACATATCAGGAGTGTCGTTCTTCTTTTCATAAAGAGGTCCAAGGGCTAGTCTTGCAGAAGTTTTTTCAGCTACACAGGATGCGCAACATCCGTGCAAGTCCTGGTGACTTTCTCCCCTGCACTGCACCGATCAGATAGATCAGTGTGGGGCAGGAGAAAAGAGAACAGTTCTTTCAGTGATCATGAAGGATGCTGTCAGTGTTTTCCTCCATCAGAATAAGCAGCCTCTAGACTGTAAGAAACACACACATTTTAGCATCATTTTGATTGTCTAAAATTTACTGCAGCTAAAAATTACATTTGGTTTACAATGCATTTTGCCAGATATGTTGTCACTTGTCAAAGCTAAGAATTTTACATGCTGGGTTTTTTTATGGCACATTTAGCACTGATAAGTTGTCACACTCTTGCTTAATATGTTAACATTCTGTCTGTAAACTGTATATGCATAGCTACCTTTTTGAAGCAATATTGAGATTTACTTAAGAACGTGGGGCCCAATAAATACCATCAATGGTGCCCAGTCCAAGAGATGGTGGATCCTATAGGTAAACACCACCTCATCATGCACTAAAACTTACTAAAAAAAAAAAAGATGTGAAGTTCACACATATAGAAAATGGACATTTTGTGAATACATATTACACGTATTGTAAAATAGATATAGATAGAGCTCATATGTAGAGTTTGTTTGATAAACTTTCCTACTACTTTGTCTAAATTAGAAGCAAATTGGTTGAACATTACTTCTACCTAAAATGGCAGAAAACGCACCTATCTTGGTGATGGACAGGACAGCTAGAGGGGATATGGAGGAGGCTGTTATTTTTTTTTTAATAGGTGTACTTTCACCAATTTGCTGATAATTCATTGAAAGTAGATGATCGGTACAATTGCTGCCAATGCATTTTTTAAAGCTGTATTGTCATGAGTCAAATTTGATCATGTTAGGTTCTTGCATAGGTCCTATAGCATTGATAAGTTTCCACCCTCTTTCCTACATACACACATCTCTCCTGCATACACACAACTCTACTACTATCACACACGCAATTTTCCGAAATACACACACAACTCTCCTCCATACACAAACACAGTTCTAACACATATAACTTTTCTACAGCTTTGAAGTATGCACTCACACCTCTGTTACATACACGCACTGTTTTGCTACATACTTGTACACAGCTTTCTTACATACACCAACAGCTCTCTTATATACTCATGCAGCTCCACACACACAAACACTTTTATATATATATATATATATATATATATATGTACACTCATCCATCGTATACATTACCACATCTTGAAATTCCTTCCAGGAATGTGACTGATCACATGACCTGAAAGGTTCAATGGCTAATCAACAACTTTGTTTGATTGGGACCCTATCCATGCCACCTCACATATCAGGAGTGTCGTTCTTCTTTTCATAAAGAGGTCCAAGGGCTAGTCTTGCAGAAGTTTTTTCAGCTACACAGGATGCGCAACATCCGTGCAAGTCCTGGTGACTTTCTCCCCTGCACTGCACCGATCAGATAGATCAGTGTGGGGCAGGAGAAAGGAGAACAGTTCTTTCAGTGATCATGAAGGATGCTGTCAGTGTTTTCCTCCATCAGAATAAGCAGCCTCTAGACTGTAAGAAACACACACATTTTAACATCATTTTGATTGTCTAAAATTTACTGCAGCTAAAAATTACATTTGGTTTACAATGCATTTTGCCAGATATGTTGTCACTTGTCAAAGCTAAGAATTTTACATGCTGGGTTTTTTTATGGCACATTTAGCACTGATAAGTTGTCACACTCTTGCTTAATATGTTAACATTCTGTCTGTAAACTGTATATGCATAGCTACCTTTTTGAAGCAATATTGAGATTTACTTAAGAACGTGGGGCCCAATAAATACCATCAATGGTGCCCAGTCCAAGAGATGGTGGATCCTATAGGTAAACACCACCTCATCATGCACTAAAACTTACTAAAAAAAAAAAAGATGTGAAGTTCACACATATAGAAAATGGACATTTTGTGAATACATATTACACGTATTGTAAAATAGATATAGATAGAGCTCATATGTAGAGTTTGTTTGATAAACTTTCCTACTACTTTGTCTAAATTAGAAGCAAATTGGTTGAACATTACTTCTACCTAAAATGGCAGAAAACGCACCTATCTTGGTGATGGACAGGACAGCTAGAGGGGATATGGAGGAGGCTGTTATTTTTTTTTTAATAGGTGTACTTTCACCAATTTGCTGATAATTCATTGAAAGTAGATGATCGGTACAATTGCTGCCAATGCATTTTTTAAAGCTGTATTGTCATGAGTCAAATTTGATCATGTTAGGTTCTTGCATAGGTCCTATAGCATTGATAAGTTTCCACCCTCTTTCCTACATACACACATCTCTCCTGCATACACACAACTCTACTACTATCACACACGCAATTTTCCGAAATACACACACAACTCTCCTCCATACACAAACACAGTTCTAACACATATAACTTTTCTACAGCTTTGAAGTATGCACTCACACCTCTGTTACATACACGCACTGTTTTGCTACATACTTGTACACAGCTTTCTTACATACACCAACAGCTCTCTTATATACTCATGCAGCTCCACACACACAAACACTTATATATATATATATATATATATGTACACTCATCCATCGTATACATTACCACATCTTGAAATTCCTTCCAGGAATGTGACTGATCACATGACCTGAAAGGTTCAATGGCTAATCAACAACTTTGTTTGATTGGGACCCTATCCATGCCACCTCACATATCAGGAGTGTCGTTCTTCTTTTCATAAAGAGGTCCAAGGGCTAGTCTTGCAGAAGTTTTTTCAGCTACACAGGATGCGCAACATCCGTGCAAGTCCTGGTGACTTTCTCCCCTGCACTGCACCGATCAGATAGATCAGTGTGGGGCAGGAGAAAGGAGAACAGTTCTTTCAGTGATCATGAAGGATGCTGTCAGTGTTTTCCTCCATCAGAATAAGCAGCCTCTAGACTGTAAGAAACACACACATTTTAACATCATTTTGATTGTCTAAAATTTACTGCAGCTAAAAATTACATTTGGTTTACAATGCATTTTGCCAGATATGTTGTCACTTGTCAAAGCTAAGAATTTTACATGCTGGGTTTTTTTATGGCACATTTAGCACTGATAAGTTGTCACACTCTTGCTTAATATGTTAACATTCTGTCTGTAAACTGTATATGCATAGCTACCTTTTTGAAGCAATATTGAGATTTACTTAAGAACGTGGGGCCCAATAAATACCATCAATGGTGCCCAGTCCAAGAGATGGTGGATCCTATAGGTAAACACCACCTCATCATGCACTAAAACTTACTAAAAAAAAAAAAGATGTGAAGTTCACACATATAGAAAATGGACATTTTGTGAATACATATTACACGTATTGTAAAATAGATAGAGCTCATATGTAGAGTTTGTTTGATAAACTTTCCTACTACTTTGTCTAAATTAGAAGCAAATTGGTTGAACATTACTTCTACCTAAAATGGCAGAAAACGCACCTATCTTGGTGATGGACAGGACAGCTAGAGGGGATATGGAGGAGGCTGTTATTTTTTTTTTAATAGGTGTACTTTCACCAATTTGCTGATAATTCATTGAAAGTAGATGATCGGTACAATTGCTGCCAATGCATTTTTTAAAGCTGTATTGTCATGAGTCAAATTTGATCATGTTAGGTTCTTGCATAGGTCCTATAGCATTGATAAGTTTCCACCCTCTTTCCTACATACACACATCTCTCCTGCATACACACAACTCTACTACTATCACACACGCAATTTTCCAAAATACACACACAACTCTCCTCCATACACAAACACAGTTCTAACACATATAGCTTTTCTACAGCTTTGAAGTATGCACTCACACCTCTGTTACATACACGCACTGTTTTGCTACATACTTGTACACAGCTTTCTTACATACACCAACAGCTCTCTTATATACTCATGCAGCTCCACACACACAAACACTTATATATATATATATATATATATATGTACACTCATCCATCGTATACATTACCACATCTTGAAATTCCTTCCAGGAATGTGACTGATCACATGACCTGAAAGGTTCAATGGCTAATCAACAACTTTGTTTGATTGGGACCCTATCCATGCCACCTCACATATCAGGAGTGTCGTTCTTCTTTTCATAAAGAGGTCCAAGGGCTAGTCTTGCAGAAGTTTTTTCAGCTACACAGGATGCGCAACATCCGTGCAAGTCCTGGTGACATTCTCCCCTGCACTGCACCGATCAGATAGATCAGTGTGGGGCAGGAGAAAAGAGAACAGTTCTTTCAGTGATCATGAAGGATGCTGTCAGTGTTTTCCTCCATCAGAATAAGCAGCCTCTAGACTGTAAGAAACACACACATTTTAGCATCATTTTGATTGTCTAAAATTTACTGCAGCTAAAAATTACATTTGGTTTACAATGCATTTTGCCAGATATGTTGTCACTTGTCAAAGCTAAGAATTTTACATGCTGGGTTTTTTTATGGCACATTTAGCACTGATAAGTTGTCACACTCTTGCTTAATATGTTAACATTCTGTCTGTAAACTGTATATGCATAGCTACCTTTTTGAAGCAATATTGAGATTTACTTAAGAACGTGGGGCCCAATAAATACCATCAATGGTGCCCAGTCCAAGAGATGGTGGATCCTATAGGTAAACACCACCTCATCATGCACTAAAACTTACTAAAAAAAAAAAAGATGTGAAGTTCACACATATAGAAAATGGACATTTTGTGAATACATATTACACGTATTGTAAAATAGATATAGATAGAGCTCATATGTAGAGTTTGTTTGATAAACTTTCCTACTACTTTGTCTAAATTAGAAGCAAATTGGTTGAACATTACTTCTACCTAAAATGGCAGAAAACGCACCTATCTTGGTGATGGACAGGACAGCTAGAGGGGATATGGAGGAGGCTGTTATTTTTTTTTTAATAGGTGTACTTTCACCAATTTGCTGATAATTCATTGAAAGTAGATGATCGGTACAATTGCTGCCAATGCATTTTTTAAAGCTGTATTGTCATGAGTCAAATTTGATCATGTTAGGTTCTTGCATAGGTCCTATAGCATTGATAAGTTTCCACCCTCTTTCCTACATACACACATCTCTCCTGCATACACACAACTCTACTACTATCACACACGCAATTTTCCGAAATACACACACAACTCTCCTCCATACACAAACACAGTTCTAACACATATAACTTTTCTACAGCTTTGAAGTATGCACTCACACCTCTGTTACATACACGCACTGTTTTGCTACATACTTGTACACAGCTTTCTTACATACACCAACAGCTCTCTTATATACTCATGCAGCTCCACACACACAAACACTTTTATATATATATATATATATATATATATATGTACACTCATCCATCGTATACATTACCACATCTTGAAATTCCTTCCAGGAATGTGACTGATCACATGACCTGAAAGGTTCAATGGCTAATCAACAACTTTGTTTGATTGGGACCCTATCCATGCCACCTCACATATCAGGAGTGTCGTTCTTCTTTTCATAAAGAGGTCCAAGGGCTAGTCTTGCAGAAGTTTTTTCAGCTACACAGGATGCGCAACATCCGTGCAAGTCCTGGTGACTTTCTCCCCTGCACTGCACCGATCAGATAGATCAGTGTGGGGCAGGAGAAAGGAGAACAGTTCTTTCAGTGATCATGAAGGATGCTGTCAGTGTTTTCCTCCATCAGAATAAGCAGCCTCTAGACTGTAAGAAACACACACATTTTAACATCATTTTGATTGTCTAAAATTTACTGCAGCTAAAAATTACATTTGGTTTACAATGCATTTTGCCAGATATGTTGTCACTTGTCAAAGCTAAGAATTTTACATGCTGGGTTTTTTTATGGCACATTTAGCACTGATAAGTTGTCACACTCTTGCTTAATATGTTAACATTCTGTCTGTAAACTGTATATGCATAGCTACCTTTTTGAAGCAATATTGAGATTTACTTAAGAACGTGGGGCCCAATAAATACCATCAATGGTGCCCAGTCCAAGAGATGGTGGATCCTATAGGTAAACACCACCTCATCATGCACTAAAACTTACTAAAAAAAAAAAAGATGTGAAGTTCACACATATAGAAAATGGACATTTTGTGAATACATATTACACGTATTGTAAAATAGATATAGATAGAGCTCATATGTAGAGTTTGTTTGATAAACTTTCCTACTACTTTGTCTAAATTAGAAGCAAATTGGTTGAACATTACTTCTACCTAAAATGGCAGAAAACGCACCTATCTTGGTGATGGACAGGACAGCTAGAGGGGATATGGAGGAGGCTGTTATTTTTTTTTTAATAGGTGTACTTTCACCAATTTGCTGATAATTCATTGAAAGTAGATGATCGGTACAATTGCTGCCAATGCATTTTTTAAAGCTGTATTGTCATGAGTCAAATTTGATCATGTTAGGTTCTTGCATAGGTCCTATAGCATTGATAAGTTTCCACCCTCTTTCCTACATACACACATCTCTCCTGCATACACACAACTCTACTACTATCACACACGCAATTTTCCGAAATACACACACAACTCTCCTCCATACACAAACACAGTTCTAACACATATAGCTTTTCTACAGCTTTGAAGTATGCACTCACACCTCTGTTACATACACGCACTGTTTTGCTACATACTTGTACACAGCTTTCTTACATACACCAACAGCTCTCTTATATACTCATGCAGCTCCACACACACAAACACTTATATATATATATATATATATATATATGTACACTCATCCATCGTATACATTACCACATCTTGAAATTCCTTCCAGGAATGTGACTGATCACATGACCTGAAAGGTTCAATGGCTAATCAACAACTTTGTTTGATTGGGACCCTATCCATGCCACCTCACATATCAGGAGTGTCGTTCTTCTTTTCATAAAGAGGTCCAAGGGCTAGTCTTGCAGAAGTTTTTTCAGCTACACAGGATGCGCAACATCCGTGCAAGTCCTGGTGACTTTCTCCCCTGCACTGCACCGATCAGATAGATCAGTGTGGGGCAGGAGAAAGGAGAACAGTTCTTTCAGTGATCATGAAGGATGCTGTCAGTGTTTTCCTCCATCAGAATAAGCAGCCTCTAGACTGTAAGAAACACACACATTTTAACATCATTTTGATTGTCTAAAATTTACTGCAGCTAAAAATTACATTTGGTTTACAATGCATTTTGCCAGATATGTTGTCACTTGTCAAAGCTAAGAATTTTACATGCTGGGTTTTTTTATGGCACATTTAGCACTGATAAGTTGTCACACTCTTGCTTAATATGTTAACATTCTGTCTGTAAACTGTATATGCATAGCTACCTTTTTGAAGCAATATTGAGATTTACTTAAGAACGTGGGGCCCAATAAATACCATCAATGGTGCCCAGTCCAAGAGATGGTGGATCCTATAGGTAAACACCACCTCATCATGCACTAAAACTTACTAAAAAAAAAAAAGATGTGAAGTTCACACATATAGAAAATGGACATTTTGTGAATACATATTACACGTATTGTAAAATAGATAGAGCTCATATGTAGAGTTTGTTTGATAAACTTTCCTACTACTTTGTCTAAATTAGAAGCAAATTGGTTGAACATTACTTCTACCTAAAATGGCAGAAAACGCACCTATCTTGGTGATGGACAGGACAGCTAGAGGGGATATGGAGGAGGCTGTTATTTTTTTTTTAATAGGTGTACTTTCACCAATTTGCTGATAATTCATTGAAAGTAGATGATCGGTACAATTGCTGCCAATGCATTTTTTAAAGCTGTATTGTCATGAGTCAAATTTGATCATGTTAGGTTCTTGCATAGGTCCTATAGCATTGATAAGTTTCCACCCTCTTTCCTACATACACACATCTCTCCTGCATACACACAACTCTACTACTATCACACACGCAATTTTCCAAAATACACACACAACTCTCCTCCATACACAAACACAGTTCTAACACATATAGCTTTTCTACAGCTTTGAAGTATGCACTCACACCTCTGTTACATACACGCACTGTTTTGCTACATACTTGTACACAGCTTTCTTACATACACCAACAGCTCTCTTATATACTCATGCAGCTCCACACACACAAACACTTATATATATATATATATATATATATATATATATGTACACTCATCCATCGTATACATTACCACATCTTGAAATTCCTTCCAGGAATGTGACTGATCACATGACCTGAAAGGTTCAATGGCTAATCAACAACTTTGTTTGATTGGGACCCTATCCATGCCACCTCACATATCAGGAGTGTCGTTCTTCTTTTCATAAAGAGGTCCAAGGGCTAGTCTTGCAGAAGTTTTTTCAGCTACACAGGATGCGCAACATCCGTGCAAGTCCTGGTGACTTTCTCCCCTGCACTGCACCGATCAGATAGATCAGTGTGGGGCAGGAGAAAGGAGAACAGTTCTTTCAGTGATCATGAAGGATGCTGTCAGTGTTTTCCTCCATCAGAATAAGCAGCCTCTAGACTGTAAGAAACACACACATTTTAACATCATTTTGATTGTCTAAAATTTACTGCAGCTAAAAATTACATTTGGTTTACAATGCATTTTGCCAGATATGTTGTCACTTGTCAAAGCTAAGAATTTTACATGCTGGGTTTTTTTATGGCACATTTAGCACTGATAAGTTGTCACACTCTTGCTTAATATGTTAACATTCTGTCTGTAAACTGTATATGCATAGCTACCTTTTTGAAGCAATATTGAGATTTACTTAAGAACGTGGGGCCCAATAAATACCATCAATGGTGCCCAGTCCAAGAGATGGTGGATCCTATAGGTAAACACCACCTCATCATGCACTAAAACTTACTAAAAAAAAAAAAGATGTGAAGTTCACACATATAGAAAATGGACATTTTGTGAATACATATTACACGTATTGTAAAATAGATATAGATAGAGCTCATATGTAGAGTTTGTTTGATAAACTTTCCTACTACTTTGTCTAAATTAGAAGCAAATTGGTTGAACATTACTTCTACCTAAAATGGCAGAAAACGCACCTATCTTGGTGATGGACAGGACAGCTAGAGGGGATATGGAGGAGGCTGTTATTTTTTTTTTAATAGGTGTACTTTCACCAATTTGCTGATAATTCATTGAAAGTAGATGATCGGTACAATTGCTGCCAATGCATTTTTTAAAGCTGTATTGTCATGAGTCAAATTTGATCATGTTAGGTTCTTGCATAGGTCCTATAGCATTGATAAGTTTCCACCCTCTTTCCTACATACACACATCTCTCCTGCATACACACAACTCTACTACTATCACACACGCAATTTTCCGAAATACACACACAACTCTCCTCCATACACAAACACAGTTCTAACACATATAACTTTTCTACAGCTTTGAAGTATGCACTCACACCTCTGTTACATACACGCACTGTTTTGCTACATACTTGTACACAGCTTTCTTACATACACCAACAGCTCTCTTATATACTCATGCAGCTCCACACACACAAACACTTATATATATATATATATATATATATATATATATATATATGTACACTCATCCATCGTATACATTACCACATCTTGAAATTCCTTCCAGGAATGTGACTGATCACATGACCTGAAAGGTTCAATGGCTAATCAACAACTTTGTTTGATTGGGACCCTATCCATGCCACCTCACATATCAGGAGTGTCGTTCTTCTTTTCATAAAGAGGTCCAAGGGCTAGTCTTGCAGAAGTTTTTTCAGCTACACAGGATGCGCAACATCCGTGCAAGTCCTGGTGACTTTCTCCCCTGCACTGCACCGATCAGATAGATCAGTGTGGGGCAGGAGAAAGGAGAACAGTTCTTTCAGTGATCATGAAGGATGCTGTCAGTGTTTTCCTCCATCAGAATAAGCAGCCTCTAGACTGTAAGAAACACACACATTTTAACATCATTTTGATTGTCTAAAATTTACTGCAGCTAAAAATTACATTTGGTTTACAATGCATTTTGCCAGATATGTTGTCACTTGTCAAAGCTAAGAATTTTACATGCTGGGTTTTTTTATGGCACATTTAGCACTGATAAGTTGTCACACTCTTGCTTAATATGTTAACATTCTGTCTGTAAACTGTATATGCATAGCTACCTTTTTGAAGCAATATTGAGATTTACTTAAGAACGTGGGGCCCAATAAATACCATCAATGGTGCCCAGTCCAAGAGATGGTGGATCCTATAGGTAAACACCACCTCATCATGCACTAAAACTTACTAAAAAAAAAAAAGATGTGAAGTTCACACATATAGAAAATGGACATTTTGTGAATACATATTACACGTATTGTAAAATAGATATAGATAGAGCTCATATGTAGAGTTTGTTTGATAAACTTTCCTACTACTTTGTCTAAATTAGAAGCAAATTGGTTGAACATTACTTCTACCTAAAATGGCAGAAAACGCACCTATCTTGGTGATGGACAGGACAGCTAGAGGGGATATGGAGGAGGCTGTTATTTTTTTTTTAATAGGTGTACTTTCACCAATTTGCTGATAATTCATTGAAAGTAGATGATCGGTACAATTGCTGCCAATGCATTTTTTAAAGCTGTATTGTCATGAGTCAAATTTGATCATGTTAGGTTCTTGCATAGGTCCTATAGCATTGATAAGTTTCCACCCTCTTTCCTACATACACACATCTCTCCTGCATACACACAACTCTACTACTATCACACACGCAATTTTCCGAAATACACACACAACTCTCCTCCATACACAAACACAGTTCTAACACATATAACTTTTCTACAGCTTTGAAGTATGCACTCACACCTCTGTTACATACACGCACTGTTTTGCTACATACTTGTACACAGCTTTCTTACATACACCAACAGCTCTCTTATATACTCATGCAGCTCCACACACACAAACACTTATATATATATATATATATATATGTACACTCATCCATCGTATACATTACCACATCTTGAAATTCCTTCCAGGAATGTGACTGATCACATGACCTGAAAGGTTCAATGGCTAATCAACAACTTTGTTTGATTGGGACCCTATCCATGCCACCTCACATATCAGGAGTGTCGTTCTTCTTTTCATAAAGAGGTCCAAGGGCTAGTCTTGCAGAAGTTTTTTCAGCTACACAGGATGCGCAACATCCGTGCAAGTCCTGGTGACTTTCTCCCCTGCACTGCACCGATCAGATAGATCAGTGTGGGGCAGGAGAAAGGAGAACAGTTCTTTCAGTGATCATGAAGGATGCTGTCAGTGTTTTCCTCCATCAGAATAAGCAGCCTCTAGACTGTAAGAAACACACACATTTTAACATCATTTTGATTGTCTAAAATTTACTGCAGCTAAAAATTACATTTGGTTTACAATGCATTTTGCCAGATATGTTGTCACTTGTCAAAGCTAAGAATTTTACATGCTGGGTTTTTTTATGGCACATTTAGCACTGATAAGTTGTCACACTCTTGCTTAATATGTTAACATTCTGTCTGTAAACTGTATATGCATAGCTACCTTTTTGAAGCAATATTGAGATTTACTTAAGAACGTGGGGCCCAATAAATACCATCAATGGTGCCCAGTCCAAGAGATGGTGGATCCTATAGGTAAACACCACCTCATCATGCACTAAAACTTACTAAAAAAAAAAAAGATGTGAAGTTCACACATATAGAAAATGGACATTTTGTGAATACATATTACACGTATTGTAAAATAGATATAGATAGAGCTCATATGTAGAGTTTGTTTGATAAACTTTCCTACTACTTTGTCTAAATTAGAAGCAAATTGGTTGAACATTACTTCTACCTAAAATGGCAGAAAACGCACCTATCTTGGTGATGGACAGGACAGCTAGAGGGGATATGGAGGAGGCTGTTATTTTTTTTTTAATAGGTGTACTTTCACCAATTTGCTGATAATTCATTGAAAGTAGATGATCGGTACAATTGCTGCCAATGCATTTTTTAAAGCTGTATTGTCATGAGTCAAATTTGATCATGTTAGGTTCTTGCATAGGTCCTATAGCATTGATAAGTTTCCACCCTCTTTCCTACATACACACATCTCTCCTGCATACACACAACTCTACTACTATCACACACGCAATTTTCCGAAATACACACACAACTCTCCTCCATACACAAACACAGTTCTAACACATATAACTTTTCTACAGCTTTGAAGTATGCACTCACACCTCTGTTACATACACGCACTGTTTTGCTACATACTTGTACACAGCTTTCTTACATACACCAACAGCTCTCTTATATACTCATGCAGCTCCACACACACAAACACTTATATATATATATATATATATATGTACACTCATCCATCGTATACATTACCACATCTTGAAATTCCTTCCAGGAATGTGACTGATCACATGACCTGAAAGGTTCAATGGCTAATCAACAACTTTGTTTGATTGGGACCCTATCCATGCCACCTCACATATCAGGAGTGTCGTTCTTCTTTTCATAAAGAGGTCCAAGGGCTAGTCTTGCAGAAGTTTTTTCAGCTACACAGGATGCGCAACATCCGTGCAAGTCCTGGTGACTTTCTCCCCTGCACTGCACCGATCAGATAGATCAGTGTGGGGCAGGAGAAAGGAGAACAGTTCTTTCAGTGATCATGAAGGATGCTGTCAGTGTTTTCCTCCATCAGAATAAGCAGCCTCTAGACTGTAAGAAACACACACATTTTAACATCATTTTGATTGTCTAAAATTTACTGCAGCTAAAAATTACATTTGGTTTACAATGCATTTTGCCAGATATGTTGTCACTTGTCAAAGCTAAGAATTTTACATGCTGGGTTTTTTTATGGCACATTTAGCACTGATAAGTTGTCACACTCTTGCTTAATATGTTAACATTCTGTCTGTAAACTGTATATGCATAGCTACCTTTTTGAAGCAATATTGAGATTTACTTAAGAACGTGGGGCCCAATAAATACCATCAATGGTGCCCAGTCCAAGAGATGGTGGATCCTATAGGTAAACACCACCTCATCATGCACTAAAACTTACTAAAAAAAAAAAAGATGTGAAGTTCACACATATAGAAAATGGACATTTTGTGAATACATATTACACGTATTGTAAAATAGATATAGATAGAGCTCATATGTAGAGTTTGTTTGATAAACTTTCCTACTACTTTGTCTAAATTAGAAGCAAATTGGTTGAACATTACTTCTACCTAAAATGGCAGAAAACGCACCTATCTTGGTGATGGACAGGACAGCTAGAGGGGATATGGAGGAGGCTGTTATTTTTTTTTTAATAGGTGTACTTTCACCAATTTGCTGATAATTCATTGAAAGTAGATGATCGGTACAATTGCTGCCAATGCATTTTTTAAAGCTGTATTGTCATGAGTCAAATTTGATCATGTTAGGTTCTTGCATAGGTCCTATAGCATTGATAAGTTTCCACCCTCTTTCCTACATACACACATCTCTCCTGCATACACACAACTCTACTACTATCACACACGCAATTTTCCGAAATACACACACAACTCTCCTCCATACACAAACACAGTTCTAACACATATAACTTTTCTACAGCTTTGAAGTATGCACTCACACCTCTGTTACATACACGCACTGTTTTGCTACATACTTGTACACAGCTTTCTTACATACACCAACAGCTCTCTTATATACTCATGCAGCTCCACACACACAAACACTTATATATATATATATATATATATATGTACACTCATCCATCGTATACATTACCACATCTTGAAATTCCTTCCAGGAATGTGACTGATCACTGACCTGAAAGGTTCAATGGCTAATCAACAACTTTGTTTGATTGGGACCCTATCCATGCCACCTCACATATCAGGAGTGTCGTTCTTCTTTTCATAAAGAGGTCCAAGGGCTAGTCTTGCAGAAGTTTTTTCAGCTACACAGGATGCGCAACATCCGTGCAAGTCCTGGTGACTTTCTCCCCTGCACTGCACCGATCAGATAGATCAGTGTGGGGCAGGAGAAAGGAGAACAGTTCTTTCAGTGATCATGAAGGATGCTGTCAGTGTTTTCCTCCATCAGAATAAGCAGCCTCTAGACTGTAAGAAACACACACATTTTAACATCATTTTGATTGTCTAAAATTTACTGCAGCTAAAAATTACATTTGGTTTACAATGCATTTTGCCAGATATGTTGTCACTTGTCAAAGCTAAGAATTTTACATGCTGGGTTTTTTTATGGCACATTTAGCACTGATAAGTTGTCACACTCTTGCTTAATATGTTAACATTCTGTCTGTAAACTGTATATGCATAGCTACCTTTTTGAAGCAATATTGAGATTTACTTAAGAACGTGGGGCCCAATAAATACCATCAATGGTGCCCAGTCCAAGAGATGGTGGATCCTATAGGTAAACACCACCTCATCATGCACTAAAACTTACTAAAAAAAAAAAAGATGTGAAGTTCACACATATAGAAAATGGACATTTTGTGAATACATATTACACGTATTGTAAAATAGATATAGATAGAGCTCATATGTAGAGTTTGTTTGATAAACTTTCCTACTACTTTGTCTAAATTAGAAGCAAATTGGTTGAACATTACTTCTACCTAAAATGGCAGAAAACGCACCTATCTTGGTGATGGACAGGACAGCTAGAGGGGATATGGAGGAGGCTGTTATTTTTTTTTTAATAGGTGTACTTTCACCAATTTGCTGATAATTCATTGAAAGTAGATGATCGGTACAATTGCTGCCAATGCATTTTTTAAAGCTGTATTGTCATGAGTCAAATTTGATCATGTTAGGTTCTTGCATAGGTCCTATAGCATTGATAAGTTTCCACCCTCTTTCCTACATACACACATCTCTCCTGCATACACACAACTCTACTACTATCACACACGCAATTTTCCGAAATACACACACAACTCTCCTCCATACACAAACACAGTTCTAACACATATAGCTTTTCTACAGCTTTGAAGTATGCACTCACACCTCTGTTACATACACGCACTGTTTTGCTACATACTTGTACACAGCTTTCTTACATACACCAACAGCTCTCTTATATACTCATGCAGCTCCACACACACAAACACTTATATATATATATATATATATATATGTACACTCATCCATCGTATACATTACCACATCTTGAAATTCCTTCCAGGAATGTGACTGATCACATGACCTGAAAGGTTCAATGGCTAATCAACAACTTTGTTTGATTGGGACCCTATCCATGCCACCTCACATATCAGGAGTGTCGTTCTTCTTTTCATAAAGAGGTCCAAGGGCTAGTCTTGCAGAAGTTTTTTCAGCTACACAGGATGCGCAACATCCGTGCAAGTCCTGGTGACTTTCTCCCCTGCACTGCACCGATCAGATAGATCAGTGTGGGGCAGGAGAAAGGAGAACAGTTCTTTCAGTGATCATGAAGGATGCTGTCAGTGTTTTCCTCCATCAGAATAAGCAGCCTCTAGACTGTAAGAAACACACACATTTTAACATCATTTTGATTGTCTAAAATTTACTGCAGCTAAAAATTACATTTGGTTTACAATGCATTTTGCCAGATATGTTGTCACTTGTCAAAGCTAAGAATTTTACATGCTGGGTTTTTTTATGGCACATTTAGCACTGATAAGTTGTCACACTCTTGCTTAATATGTTAACATTCTGTCTGTAAACTGTATATGCATAGCTACCTTTTTGAAGCAATATTGAGATTTACTTAAGAACGTGGGGCCCAATAAATACCATCAATGGTGCCCAGTCCAAGAGATGGTGGATCCTATAGGTAAACACCACCTCATCATGCACTAAAACTTACTAAAAAAAAAAAAGATGTGAAGTTCACACATATAGAAAATGGACATTTTGTGAATACATATTACACGTATTGTAAAATAGATATAGATAGAGCTCATATGTAGAGTTTGTTTGATAAACTTTCCTACTACTTTGTCTAAATTAGAAGCAAATTGGTTGAACATTACTTCTACCTAAAATGGCAGAAAACGCACCTATCTTGGTGATGGACAGGACAGCTAGAGGGGATATGGAGGAGGCTGTTATTTTTTTTTTAATAGGTGTACTTTCACCAATTTGCTGATAATTCATTGAAAGTAGATGATCGGTACAATTGCTGCCAATGCATTTTTTAAAGCTGTATTGTCATGAGTCAAATTTGATCATGTTAGGTTCTTGCATAGGTCCTATAGCATTGATAAGTTTCCACCCTCTTTCCTACATACACACATCTCTCCTGCATACACACAACTCTACTACTATCACACACGCAATTTTCCGAAATACACACACAACTCTCCTCCATACACAAACACAGTTCTAACACATATAGCTTTTCTACAGCTTTGAAGTATGCACTCACACCTCTGTTACATACACGCACTGTTTTGCTACATACTTGTACACAGCTTTCTTACATACACCAACAGCTCTCTTATATACTCATGCAGCTCCACACACACAAACACTTATATATATATATATATATATATATATGTACACTCATCCATCGTATACATTACCACATCTTGAAATTCCTTCCAGGAATGTGACTGATCACATGACCTGAAAGGTTCAATGGCTAATCAACAACTTTGTTTGATTGGGACCCTATCCATGCCACCTCACATATCAGGAGTGTCGTTCTTCTTTTCATAAAGAGGTCCAAGGGCTAGTCTTGCAGAAGTTTTTTCAGCTACACAGGATGCGCAACATCCGTGCAAGTCCTGGTGACTTTCTCCCCTGCACTGCACCGATCAGATAGATCAGTGTGGGGCAGGAGAAAGGAGAACAGTTCTTTCAGTGATCATGAAGGATGCTGTCAGTGTTTTCCTCCATCAGAATAAGCAGCCTCTAGACTGTAAGAAACACACACATTTTAACATCATTTTGATTGTCTAAAATTTACTGCAGCTAAAAATTACATTTGGTTTACAATGCATTTTGCCAGATATGTTGTCACTTGTCAAAGCTAAGAATTTTACATGCTGGGTTTTTTTATGGCACATTTAGCACTGATAAGTTGTCACACTCTTGCTTAATATGTTAACATTCTGTCTGTAAACTGTATATGCATAGCTACCTTTTTGAAGCAATATTGAGATTTACTTAAGAACGTGGGGCCCAATAAATACCATCAATGGTGCCCAGTCCAAGAGATGGTGGATCCTATAGGTAAACACCACCTCATCATGCACTAAAACTTACTAAAAAAAAAAAAGATGTGAAGTTCACACATATAGAAAATGGACATTTTGTGAATACATATTACACGTATTGTAAAATAGATAGAGCTCATATGTAGAGTTTGTTTGATAAACTTTCCTACTACTTTGTCTAAATTAGAAGCAAATTGGTTGAACATTACTTCTACCTAAAATGGCAGAAAACGCACCTATCTTGGTGATGGACAGGACAGCTAGAGGGGATATGGAGGAGGCTGTTATTTTTTTTTTAATAGGTGTACTTTCACCAATTTGCTGATAATTCATTGAAAGTAGATGATCGGTACAATTGCTGCCAATGCATTTTTTAAAGCTGTATTGTCATGAGTCAAATTTGATCATGTTAGGTTCTTGCATAGGTCCTATAGCATTGATAAGTTTCCACCCTCTTTCCTACATACACACATCTCTCCTGCATACACACAACTCTACTACTATCACACACGCAATTTTCCGAAATACACACACAACTCTCCTCCATACACAAACACAGTTCTAACACATATAGCTTTTCTACAGCTTTGAAGTATGCACTCACACCTCTGTTACATACACGCACTGTTTTGCTACATACTTGTACACAGCTTTCTTACATACACCAACAGCTCTCTTATATACTCATGCAGCTCCACACACACAAACACTTATATATATATATATATATATATATATGTACACTCATCCATCGTATACATTACCACATCTTGAAATTCCTTCCAGGAATGTGACTGATCACATGACCTGAAAGGTTCAATGGCTAATCAACAACTTTGTTTGATTGGGACCCTATCCATGCCACCTCACATATCAGGAGTGTCGTTCTTCTTTTCATAAAGAGGTCCAAGGGCTAGTCTTGCAGAAGTTTTTTCAGCTACACAGGATGCGCAACATCCGTGCAAGTCCTGGTGACTTTCTCCCCTGCACTGCACCGATCAGATAGATCAGTGTGGGGCAGGAGAAAGGAGAACAGTTCTTTCAGTGATCATGAAGGATGCTGTCAGTGTTTTCCTCCATCAGAATAAGCAGCCTCTAGACTGTAAGAAACACACACATTTTAACATCATTTTGATTGTCTAAAATTTACTGCAGCTAAAAATTACATTTGGTTTACAATGCATTTTGCCAGATATGTTGTCACTTGTCAAAGCTAAGAATTTTACATGCTGGGTTTTTTTATGGCACATTTAGCACTGATAAGTTGTCACACTCTTGCTTAATATGTTAACATTCTGTCTGTAAACTGTATATGCATAGCTACCTTTTTGAAGCAATATTGAGATTTACTTAAGAACGTGGGGCCCAATAAATACCATCAATGGTGCCCAGTCCAAGAGATGGTGGATCCTATAGGTAAACACCACCTCATCATGCACTAAAACTTACTAAAAAAAAAAAAGATGTGAAGTTCACACATATAGAAAATGGACATTTTGTGAATACATATTACACGTATTGTAAAATAGATATAGATAGAGCTCATATGTAGAGTTTGTTTGATAAACTTTCCTACTACTTTGTCTAAATTAGAAGCAAATTGGTTGAACATTACTTCTACCTAAAATGGCAGAAAACGCACCTATCTTGGTGATGGACAGGACAGCTAGAGGGGATATGGAGGAGGCTGTTATTTTTTTTTTAATAGGTGTACTTTCACCAATTTGCTGATAATTCATTGAAAGTAGATGATCGGTACAATTGCTGCCAATGCATTTTTTAAAGCTGTATTGTCATGAGTCAAATTTGATCATGTTAGGTTCTTGCATAGGTCCTATAGCATTGATAAGTTTCCACCCTCTTTCCTACATACACACATCTCTCCTGCATACACACAACTCTACTACTATCACACACGCAATTTTCCGAAATACACACACAACTCTCCTCCATACACAAACACAGTTCTAACACATATAGCTTTTCTACAGCTTTGAAGTATGCACTCACACCTCTGTTACATACACGCACTGTTTTGCTACATACTTGTACACAGCTTTCTTACATACACCAACAGCTCTCTTATATACTCATGCAGCTCCACACACACAAACACTTATATATATATATATATATATATATATGTACACTCATCCATCGTATACATTACCACATCTTGAAATTCCTTCCAGGAATGTGACTGATCACATGACCTGAAAGGTTCAATGGCTAATCAACAACTTTGTTTGATTGGGACCCTATCCATGCCACCTCACATATCAGGAGTGTCGTTCTTCTTTTCATAAAGAGGTCCAAGGGCTAGTCTTGCAGAAGTTTTTTCAGCTACACAGGATGCGCAACATCCGTGCAAGTCCTGGTGACTTTCTCCCCTGCACTGCACCGATCAGATAGATCAGTGTGGGGCAGGAGAAAGGAGAACAGTTCTTTCAGTGATCATGAAGGATGCTGTCAGTGTTTTCCTCCATCAGAATAAGCAGCCTCTAGACTGTAAGAAACACACACATTTTAACATCATTTTGATTGTCTAAAATTTACTGCAGCTAAAAATTACATTTGGTTTACAATGCATTTTGCCAGATATGTTGTCACTTGTCAAAGCTAAGAATTTTACATGCTGGGTTTTTTTATGGCACATTTAGCACTGATAAGTTGTCACACTCTTGCTTAATATGTTAACATTCTGTCTGTAAACTGTATATGCATAGCTACCTTTTTGAAGCAATATTGAGATTTACTTAAGAACGTGGGGCCCAATAAATACCATCAATGGTGCCCAGTCCAAGAGATGGTGGATCCTATAGGTAAACACCACCTCATCATGCACTAAAACTTACTAAAAAAAAAAAAGATGTGAAGTTCACACATATAGAAAATGGACATTTTGTGAATACATATTACACGTATTGTAAAATAGATATAGATAGAGCTCATATGTAGAGTTTGTTTGATAAACTTTCCTACTACTTTGTCTAAATTAGAAGCAAATTGGTTGAACATTACTTCTACCTAAAATGGCAGAAAACGCACCTATCTTGGTGATGGACAGGACAGCTAGAGGGGATATGGAGGAGGCTGTTATTTTTTTTTTAATAGGTGTACTTTCACCAATTTGCTGATAATTCATTGAAAGTAGATGATCGGTACAATTGCTGCCAATGCATTTTTTAAAGCTGTATTGTCATGAGTCAAATTTGATCATGTTAGGTTCTTGCATAGGTCCTATAGCATTGATAAGTTTCCACCCTCTTTCCTACATACACACATCTCTCCTGCATACACACAACTCTACTACTATCACACACGCAATTTTCCGAAATACACACACAACTCTCCTCCATACACAAACACAGTTCTAACACATATAGCTTTTCTACAGCTTTGAAGTATGCACTCACACCTCTGTTACATACACGCACTGTTTTGCTACATACTTGTACACAGCTTTCTTACATACACCAACAGCTCTCTTATATACTCATGCAGCTCCACACACACAAACACTATATATATATATATATATATATATATGTACACTCATCCATCGTATACATTACCACATCTTGAAATTCCTTCCAGGAATGTGACTGATCACATGACCTGAAAGGTTCAATGGCTAATCAACAACTTTGTTTGATTGGGACCCTATCCATGCCACCTCACATATCAGGAGTGTCGTTCTTCTTTTCATAAAGAGGTCCAAGGGCTAGTCTTGCAGAAGTTTTTTCAGCTACACAGGATGCGCAACATCCGTGCAAGTCCTGGTGACTTTCTCCCCTGCACTGCACCGATCAGATAGATCAGTGTGGGGCAGGAGAAAGGAGAACAGTTCTTTCAGTGATCATGAAGGATGCTGTCAGTGTTTTCCTCCATCAGAATAAGCAGCCTCTAGACTGTAAGAAACACACACATTTTAACATCATTTTGATTGTCTAAAATTTACTGCAGCTAAAAATTACATTTGGTTTACAATGCATTTTGCCAGATATGTTGTCACTTGTCAAAGCTAAGAATTTTACATGCTGGGTTTTTTTATGGCACATTTAGCACTGATAAGTTGTCACACTCTTGCTTAATATGTTAACATTCTGTCTGTAAACTGTATATGCATAGCTACCTTTTTGAAGCAATATTGAGATTTACTTAAGAACGTGGGGCCCAATAAATACCATCAATGGTGCCCAGTCCAAGAGATGGTGGATCCTATAGGTAAACACCACCTCATCATGCACTAAAACTTACTAAAAAAAAAAAAGATGTGAAGTTCACACATATAGAAAATGGACATTTTGTGAATACATATTACACGTATTGTAAAATAGATAGAGCTCATATGTAGAGTTTGTTTGATAAACTTTCCTACTACTTTGTCTAAATTAGAAGCAAATTGGTTGAACATTACTTCTACCTAAAATGGCAGAAAACGCACCTATCTTGGTGATGGACAGGACAGCTAGAGGGGATATGGAGGAGGCTGTTATTTTTTTTTTAATAGGTGTACTTTCACCAATTTGCTGATAATTCATTGAAAGTAGATGATCGGTACAATTGCTGCCAATGCATTTTTTAAAGCTGTATTGTCATGAGTCAAATTTGATCATGTTAGGTTATTGCATAGGTCCTATAGCATTGATAAGTTTCCACCCTCTTTCCTACATACACACATCTCTCCTGCATACACACAACTCTACTACTATCACACACGCAATTTTCCGAAATACACACACAACTCTCCTCCATACACAAACACAGTTCTAACACATATAGCTTTTCTACAGCTTTGAAGTATGCACTCACACCTCTGTTACATACACGCACTGTTTTGCTACATACTTGTACACAGCTTTCTTACATACACCAACAGCTCTCTTATATACTCATGCAGCTCCACACACACAAACACTTATATATATATATATATATATATATATGTACACTCATCCATCGTATACATTACCACATCTTGAAATTCCTTCCAGGAATGTGACTGATCACATGACCTGAAAGGTTCAATGGCTAATCAACAACTTTGTTTGATTGGGACCCTATCCATGCCACCTCACATATCAGGAGTGTCGTTCTTCTTTTCATAAAGAGGTCCAAGGGCTAGTCTTGCAGAAGTTTTTTCAGCTACACAGGATGCGCAACATCCGTGCAAGTCCTGGTGACTTTCTCCCCTGCACTGCACCGATCAGATAGATCAGTGTGGGGCAGGAGAAAGGAGAACAGTTCTTTCAGTGATCATGAAGGATGCTGTCAGTGTTTTCCTCCATCAGAATAAGCAGCCTCTAGACTGTAAGAAACACACACATTTTAACATCATTTTGATTGTCTAAAATTTACTGCAGCTAAAAATTACATTTGGTTTACAATGCATTTTGCCAGATATGTTGTCACTTGTCAAAGCTAAGAATTTTACATGCTGGGTTTTTTTATGGCACATTTAGCACTGATAAGTTGTCACACTCTTGCTTAATATGTTAACATTCTGTCTGTAAACTGTATATGCATAGCTACCTTTTTGAAGCAATATTGAGATTTACTTAAGAACGTGGGGCCCAATAAATACCATCAATGGTGCCCAGTCCAAGAGATGGTGGATCCTATAGGTAAACACCACCTCATCATGCACTAAAACTTACTAAAAAAAAAAAAGATGTGAAGTTCACACATATAGAAAATGGACATTTTGTGAATACATATTACACGTATTGTAAAATAGATAGAGCTCATATGTAGAGTTTGTTTGATAAACTTTCCTACTACTTTGTCTAAATTAGAAGCAAATTGGTTGAACATTACTTCTACCTAAAATGGCAGAAAACGCACCTATCTTGGTGATGGACAGGACAGCTAGAGGGGATATGGAGGAGGCTGTTATTTTTTTTTTAATAGGTGTACTTTCACCAATTTGCTGATAATTCATTGAAAGTAGATGATCGGTACAATTGCTGCCAATGCATTTTTTAAAGCTGTATTGTCATGAGTCAAATTTGATCATGTTAGGTTCTTGCATAGGTCCTATAGCATTGATAAGTTTCCACCCTCTTTCCTACATACACACATCTCTCCTGCATACACACAACTCTACTACTATCACACACGCAATTTTCCGAAATACACACACAACTCTCCTCCATACACAAACACAGTTCTAACACATATAGCTTTTCTACAGCTTTGAAGTATGCACTCACACCTCTGTTACATACACGCACTGTTTTGCTACATACTTGTACACAGCTTTCTTACATACACCAACAGCTCTCTTATATACTCATGCAGCTCCACACACACAAACACTATATATATATATATATATATATATATGTACACTCATCCATCGTATACATTACCACATCTTGAAATTCCTTCCAGGAATGTGACTGATCACATGACCTGAAAGGTTCAATGGCTAATCAACAACTTTGTTTGATTGGGACCCTATCCATGCCACCTCACATATCAGGAGTGTCGTTCTTCTTTTCATAAAGAGGTCCAAGGGCTAGTCTTGCAGAAGTTTTTTCAGCTACACAGGATGCGCAACATCCGTGCAAGTCCTGGTGACTTTCTCCCCTGCACTGCACCGATCAGATAGATCAGTGTGGGGCAGGAGAAAGGAGAACAGTTCTTTCAGTGATCATGAAGGATGCTGTCAGTGTTTTCCTCCATCAGAATAAGCAGCCTCTAGACTGTAAGAAACACACACATTTTAACATCATTTTGATTGTCTAAAATTTACTGCAGCTAAAAATTACATTTGGTTTACAATGCATTTTGCCAGATATGTTGTCACTTGTCAAAGCTAAGAATTTTACATGCTGGGTTTTTTTATGGCACATTTAGCACTGATAAGTTGTCACACTCTTGCTTAATATGTTAACATTCTGTCTGTAAACTGTATATGCATAGCTACCTTTTTGAAGCAATATTGAGATTTACTTAAGAACGTGGGGCCCAATAAATACCATCAATGGTGCCCAGTCCAAGAGATGGTGGATCCTATAGGTAAACACCACCTCATCATGCACTAAAACTTACTAAAAAAAAAAAAGATGTGAAGTTCACACATATAGAAAATGGACATTTTGTGAATACATATTACACGTATTGTAAAATAGATATAGATAGAGCTCATATGTAGAGTTTGTTTGATAAACTTTCCTACTACTTTGTCTAAATTAGAAGCAAATTGGTTGAACATTACTTCTACCTAAAATGGCAGAAAACGCACCTATCTTGGTGATGGACAGGACAGCTAGAGGGGATATGGAGGAGGCTGTTATTTTTTTTTTAATAGGTGTACTTTCACCAATTTGCTGATAATTCATTGAAAGTAGATGATCGGTACAATTGCTGCCAATGCATTTTTTAAAGCTGTATTGTCATGAGTCAAATTTGATCATGTTAGGTTCTTGCATAGGTCCTATAGCATTGATAAGTTTCCACCCTCTTTCCTACATACACACATCTCTCCTGCATACACACAACTCTACTACTATCACACACGCAATTTTCCGAAATACACACACAACTCTCCTCCATACACAAACACAGTTCTAACACATATAGCTTTTCTACAGCTTTGAAGTATGCACTCACACCTCTGTTACATACACGCACTGTTTTGCTACATACTTGTACACAGCTTTCTTACATACACCAACAGCTCTCTTATATACTCATGCAGCTCCACACACACAAACACTTATATATATATATATATATATATATATGTACACTCATCCATCGTATACATTACCACATCTTGAAATTCCTTCCAGGAATGTGACTGATCACATGACCTGAAAGGTTCAATGGCTAATCAACAACTTTGTTTGATTGGGACCCTATCCATGCCACCTCACATATCAGGAGTGTCGTTCTTCTTTTCATAAAGAGGTCCAAGGGCTAGTCTTGCAGAAGTTTTTTCAGCTACACAGGATGCGCAACATCCGTGCAAGTCCTGGTGACTTTCTCCCCTGCACTGCACCGATCAGATAGATCAGTGTGGGGCAGGAGAAAGGAGAACAGTTCTTTCAGTGATCATGAAGGATGCTGTCAGTGTTTTCCTCCATCAGAATAAGCAGCCTCTAGACTGTAAGAAACACACACATTTTAACATCATTTTGATTGTCTAAAATTTACTGCAGCTAAAAATTACATTTGGTTTACAATGCATTTTGCCAGATATGTTGTCACTTGTCAAAGCTAAGAATTTTACATGCTGGGTTTTTTTATGGCACATTTAGCACTGATAAGTTGTCACACTCTTGCTTAATATGTTAACATTCTGTCTGTAAACTGTATATGCATAGCTACCTTTTTGAAGCAATATTGAGATTTACTTAAGAACGTGGGGCCCAATAAATACCATCAATGGTGCCCAGTCCAAGAGATGGTGGATCCTATAGGTAAACACCACCTCATCATGCACTAAAACTTACTAAAAAAAAAAAAGATGTGAAGTTCACACATATAGAAAATGGACATTTTGTGAATACATATTACACGTATTGTAAAATAGATAGAGCTCATATGTAGAGTTTGTTTGATAAACTTTCCTACTACTTTGTCTAAATTAGAAGCAAATTGGTTGAACATTACTTCTACCTAAAATGGCAGAAAACGCACCTATCTTGGTGATGGACAGGACAGCTAGAGGGGATATGGAGGAGGCTGTTATTTTTTTTTTAATAGGTGTACTTTCACCAATTTGCTGATAATTCATTGAAAGTAGATGATCGGTACAATTGCTGCCAATGCATTTTTTAAAGCTGTATTGTCATGAGTCAAATTTGATCATGTTAGGTTCTTGCATAGGTCCTATAGCATTGATAAGTTTCCACCCTCTTTCCTACATACACACATCTCTCCTGCATACACACAACTCTACTACTATCACACACGCAATTTTCCGAAATACACACACAACTCTCCTCCATACACAAACACAGTTCTAACACATATAGCTTTTCTACAGCTTTGAAGTATGCACTCACACCTCTGTTACATACACGCACTGTTTTGCTACATACTTGTACACAGCTTTCTTACATACACCAACAGCTCTCTTATATACTCATGCAGCTCCACACACACAAACACTTATATATATATATATATATATGTACACTCATCCATCGTATACATTACCACATCTTGAAATTCCTTCCAGGAATGTGACTGATCACATGACCTGAAAGGTTCAATGGCTAATCAACAACTTTGTTTGATTGGGACCCTATCCATGCCACCTCACATATCAGGAGTGTCGTTCTTCTTTTCATAAAGAGGTCCAAGGGCTAGTCTTGCAGAAGTTTTTTCAGCTACACAGGATGCGCAACATCCGTGCAAGTCCTGGTGACTTTCTCCCCTGCACTGCACCGATCAGATAGATCAGTGTGGGGCAGGAGAAAGGAGAACAGTTCTTTCAGTGATCATGAAGGATGCTGTCAGTGTTTTCCTCCATCAGAATAAGCAGCCTCTAGACTGTAAGAAACACACACATTTTAACATCATTTTGATTGTCTAAAATTTACTGCAGCTAAAAATTACATTTGGTTTACAATGCATTTTGCCAGATATGTTGTCACTTGTCAAAGCTAAGAATTTTACATGCTGGGTTTTTTTATGGCACATTTAGCACTGATAAGTTGTCACACTCTTGCTTAATATGTTAACATTCTGTCTGTAAACTGTATATGCATAGCTACCTTTTTGAAGCAATATTGAGATTTACTTAAGAACGTGGGGCCCAATAAATACCATCAATGGTGCCCAGTCCAAGAGATGGTGGATCCTATAGGTAAACACCACCTCATCATGCACTAAAACTTACTAAAAAAAAAAAAGATGTGAAGTTCACACATATAGAAAATGGACATTTTGTGAATACATATTACACGTATTGTAAAATAGATATAGATAGAGCTCATATGTAGAGTTTGTTTGATAAACTTTCCTACTACTTTGTCTAAATTAGAAGCAAATTGGTTGAACATTACTTCTACCTAAAATGGCAGAAAACGCACCTATCTTGGTGATGGACAGGACAGCTAGAGGGGATATGGAGGAGGCTGTTATTTTTTTTTTAATAGGTGTACTTTCACCAATTTGCTGATAATTCATTGAAAGTAGATGATCGGTACAATTGCTGCCAATGCATTTTTTAAAGCTGTATTGTCATGAGTCAAATTTGATCATGTTAGGTTCTTGCATAGGTCCTATAGCATTGATAAGTTTCCACCCTCTTTCCTACATACACACATCTCTCCTGCATACACACAACTCTACTACTATCACACACGCAATTTTCCGAAATACACACACAACTCTCCTCCATACACAAACACAGTTCTAACACATATAGCTTTTCTACAGCTTTGAAGTATGCACTCACACCTCTGTTACATACACGCACTGTTTTGCTACATACTTGTACACAGCTTTCTTACATACACCAACAGCTCTCTTATATACTCATGCAGCTCCACACACACAAACACTTATATATATATATATATATATATATATGTACACTCATCCATCGTATACATTACCACATCTTGAAATTCCTTCCAGGAATGTGACTGATCACATGACCTGAAAGGTTCAATGGCTAATCAACAACTTTGTTTGATTGGGACCCTATCCATGCCACCTCACATATCAGGAGTGTCGTTCTTCTTTTCATAAAGAGGTCCAAGGGCTAGTCTTGCAGAAGTTTTTTCAGCTACACAGGATGCGCAACATCCGTGCAAGTCCTGGTGACTTTCTCCCCTGCACTGCACCGATCAGATAGATCAGTGTGGGGCAGGAGAAAGGAGAACAGTTCTTTCAGTGATCATGAAGGATGCTGTCAGTGTTTTCCTCCATCAGAATAAGCAGCCTCTAGACTGTAAGAAACACACACATTTTAACATCATTTTGATTGTCTAAAATTTACTGCAGCTAAAAATTACATTTGGTTTACAATGCATTTTGCCAGATATGTTGTCACTTGTCAAAGCTAAGAATTTTACATGCTGGGTTTTTTTATGGCACATTTAGCACTGATAAGTTGTCACACTCTTGCTTAATATGTTAACATTCTGTCTGTAAACTGTATATGCATAGCTACCTTTTTGAAGCAATATTGAGATTTACTTAAGAACGTGGGGCCCAATAAATACCATCAATGGTGCCCAGTCCAAGAGATGGTGGATCCTATAGGTAAACACCACCTCATCATGCACTAAAACTTACTAAAAAAAAAAAAGATGTGAAGTTCACACATATAGAAAATGGACATTTTGTGAATACATATTACACGTATTGTAAAATAGATATAGATAGAGCTCATATGTAGAGTTTGTTTGATAAACTTTCCTACTACTTTGTCTAAATTAGAAGCAAATTGGTTGAACATTACTTCTACCTAAAATGGCAGAAAACGCACCTATCTTGGTGATGGACAGGACAGCTAGAGGGGATATGGAGGAGGCTGTTATTTTTTTTTTAATAGGTGTACTTTCACCAATTTGCTGATAATTCATTGAAAGTAGATGATCGGTACAATTGCTGCCAATGCATTTTTTAAAGCTGTATTGTCATGAGTCAAATTTGATCATGTTAGGTTCTTGCATAGGTCCTATAGCATTGATAAGTTTCCACCCTCTTTCCTACATACACACATCTCTCCTGCATACACACAACTCTACTACTATCACACACGCAATTTTCCGAAATACACACACAACTCTCCTCCATACACAAACACAGTTCTAACACATATAGCTTTTCTACAGCTTTGAAGTATGCACTCACACCTCTGTTACATACACGCACTGTTTTGCTACATACTTGTACACAGCTTTCTTACATACACCAACAGCTCTCTTATATACTCATGCAGCTCCACACACACAAACACTTATATATATATATATATATATATATGTACACTCATCCATCGTATACATTACCACATCTTGAAATTCCTTCCAGGAATGTGACTGATCACATGACCTGAAAGGTTCAATGGCTAATCAACAACTTTGTTTGATTGGGACCCTATCCATGCCACCTCACATATCAGGAGTGTCGTTCTTCTTTTCATAAAGAGGTCCAAGGGCTAGTCTTGCAGAAGTTTTTTCAGCTACACAGGATGCGCAACATCCGTGCAAGTCCTGGTGACTTTCTCCCCTGCACTGCACCGATCAGATAGATCAGTGTGGGGCAGGAGAAAGGAGAACAGTTCTTTCAGTGATCATGAAGGATGCTGTCAGTGTTTTCCTCCATCAGAATAAGCAGCCTCTAGACTGTAAGAAACACACACATTTTAACATCATTTTGATTGTCTAAAATTTACTGCAGCTAAAAATTACATTTGGTTTACAATGCATTTTGCCAGATATGTTGTCACTTGTCAAAGCTAAGAATTTTACATGCTGGGTTTTTTTATGGCACATTTAGCACTGATAAGTTGTCACACTCTTGCTTAATATGTTAACATTCTGTCTGTAAACTGTATATGCATAGCTACCTTTTTGAAGCAATATTGAGATTTACTTAAGAACGTGGGGCCCAATAAATACCATCAATGGTGCCCAGTCCAAGAGATGGTGGATCCTATAGGTAAACACCACCTCATCATGCACTAAAACTTACTAAAAAAAAAAAAGATGTGAAGTTCACACATATAGAAAATGGACATTTTGTGAATACATATTACACGTATTGTAAAATAGATAGAGCTCATATGTAGAGTTTGTTTGATAAACTTTCCTACTACTTTGTCTAAATTAGAAGCAAATTGGTTGAACATTACTTCTACCTAAAATGGCAGAAAACGCACCTATCTTGGTGATGGACAGGACAGCTAGAGGGGATATGGAGGAGGCTGTTATTTTTTTTTTAATAGGTGTACTTTCACCAATTTGCTGATAATTCATTGAAAGTAGATGATCGGTACAATTGCTGCCAATGCATTTTTTAAAGCTGTATTGTCATGAGTCAAATTTGATCATGTTAGGTTATTGCATAGGTCCTATAGCATTGATAAGTTTCCACCCTCTTTCCTACATACACACATCTCTCCTGCATACACACAACTCTACTACTATCACACACGCAATTTTCCGAAATACACACACAACTCTCCTCCATACACAAACACAGTTCTAACACATATAGCTTTTCTACAGCTTTGAAGTATGCACTCACACCTCTGTTACATACACGCACTGTTTTGCTACATACTTGTACACAGCTTTCTTACATACACCAACAGCTCTCTTATATACTCATGCAGCTCCACACACACAAACACTTATATATATATATATATATATATATATGTACACTCATCCATCGTATACATTACCACATCTTGAAATTCCTTCCAGGAATGTGACTGATCACATGACCTGAAAGGTTCAATGGCTAATCAACAACTTTGTTTGATTGGGACCCTATCCATGCCACCTCACATATCAGGAGTGTCGTTCTTCTTTTCATAAAGAGGTCCAAGGGCTAGTCTTGCAGAAGTTTTTTCAGCTACACAGGATGCGCAACATCCGTGCAAGTCCTGGTGACTTTCTCCCCTGCACTGCACCGATCAGATAGATCAGTGTGGGGCAGGAGAAAGGAGAACAGTTCTTTCAGTGATCATGAAGGATGCTGTCAGTGTTTTCCTCCATCAGAATAAGCAGCCTCTAGACTGTAAGAAACACACACATTTTAACATCATTTTGATTGTCTAAAATTTACTGCAGCTAAAAATTACATTTGGTTTACAATGCATTTTGCCAGATATGTTGTCACTTGTCAAAGCTAAGAATTTTACATGCTGGGTTTTTTTATGGCACATTTAGCACTGATAAGTTGTCACACTCTTGCTTAATATGTTAACATTCTGTCTGTAAACTGTATATGCATAGCTACCTTTTTGAAGCAATATTGAGATTTACTTAAGAACGTGGGGCCCAATAAATACCATCAATGGTGCCCAGTCCAAGAGATGGTGGATCCTATAGGTAAACACCACCTCATCATGCACTAAAACTTACTAAAAAAAAAAAAGATGTGAAGTTCACACATATAGAAAATGGACATTTTGTGAATACATATTACACGTATTGTAAAATAGATAGAGCTCATATGTAGAGTTTGTTTGATAAACTTTCCTACTACTTTGTCTAAATTAGAAGCAAATTGGTTGAACATTACTTCTACCTAAAATGGCAGAAAACGCACCTATCTTGGTGATGGACAGGACAGCTAGAGGGGATATGGAGGAGGCTGTTATTTTTTTTTTAATAGGTGTACTTTCACCAATTTGCTGATAATTCATTGAAAGTAGATGATCGGTACAATTGCTGCCAATGCATTTTTTAAAGCTGTATTGTCATGAGTCAAATTTGATCATGTTAGGTTCTTGCATAGGTCCTATAGCATTGATAAGTTTCCACCCTCTTTCCTACATACACACATCTCTCCTGCATACACACAACTCTACTACTATCACACACGCAATTTTCCGAAATACACACACAACTCTCCTCCATACACAAACACAGTTCTAACACATATAGCTTTTCTACAGCTTTGAAGTATGCACTCACACCTCTGTTACATACACGCACTGTTTTGCTACATACTTGTACACAGCTTTCTTACATACACCAACAGCTCTCTTATATACTCATGCAGCTCCACACACACAAACACTTATATATATATATATATATATATATATATATGTACACTCATCCATCGTATACATTACCACATCTTGAAATTCCTTCCAGGAATGTGACTGATCACATGACCTGAAAGGTTCAATGGCTAATCAACAACTTTGTTTGATTGGGACCCTATCCATGCCACCTCACATATCAGGAGTGTCGTTCTTCTTTTCATAAAGAGGTCCAAGGGCTAGTCTTGCAGAAGTTTTTTCAGCTACACAGGATGCGCAACATCCGTGCAAGTCCTGGTGACTTTCTCCCCTGCACTGCACCGATCAGATAGATCAGTGTGGGGCAGGAGAAAGGAGAACAGTTCTTTCAGTGATCATGAAGGATGCTGTCAGTGTTTTCCTCCATCAGAATAAGCAGCCTCTAGACTGTAAGAAACACACACATTTTAACATCATTTTGATTGTCTAAAATTTACTGCAGCTAAAAATTACATTTGGTTTACAATGCATTTTGCCAGATATGTTGTCACTTGTCAAAGCTAAGAATTTTACATGCTGGGTTTTTTTATGGCACATTTAGCACTGATAAGTTGTCACACTCTTGCTTAATATGTTAACATTCTGTCTGTAAACTGTATATGCATAGCTACCTTTTTGAAGCAATATTGAGATTTACTTAAGAACGTGGGGCCCAATAAATACCATCAATGGTGCCCAGTCCAAGAGATGGTGGATCCTATAGGTAAACACCACCTCATCATGCACTAAAACTTACTAAAAAAAAAAAAGATGTGAAGTTCACACATATAGAAAATGGACATTTTGTGAATACATATTACACGTATTGTAAAATAGATATAGATAGAGCTCATATGTAGAGTTTGTTTGATAAACTTTCCTACTACTTTGTCTAAATTAGAAGCAAATTGGTTGAACATTACTTCTACCTAAAATGGCAGAAAACGCACCTATCTTGGTGATGGACAGGACAGCTAGAGGGGATATGGAGGAGGCTGTTATTTTTTTTTTAATAGGTGTACTTTCACCAATTTGCTGATAATTCATTGAAAGTAGATGATCGGTACAATTGCTGCCAATGCATTTTTTAAAGCTGTATTGTCATGAGTCAAATTTGATCATGTTAGGTTCTTGCATAGGTCCTATAGCATTGATAAGTTTCCACCCTCTTTCCTACATACACACATCTCTCCTGCATACACACAACTCTACTACTATCACACACGCAATTTTCCGAAATACACACACAACTCTCCTCCATACACAAACACAGTTCTAACACATATAGCTTTTCTACAGCTTTGAAGTATGCACTCACACCTCTGTTACATACACGCACTGTTTTGCTACATACTTGTACACAGCTTTCTTACATACACCAACAGCTCTCTTATATACTCATGCAGCTCCACACACACAAACACTTATATATATATATATATATATATATGTACACTCATCCATCGTATACATTACCACATCTTGAAATTCCTTCCAGGAATGTGACTGATCACATGACCTGAAAGGTTCAATGGCTAATCAACAACTTTGTTTGATTGGGACCCTATCCATGCCACCTCACATATCAGGAGTGTCGTTCTTCTTTTCATAAAGAGGTCCAAGGGCTAGTCTTGCAGAAGTTTTTTCAGCTACACAGGATGCGCAACATCCGTGCAAGTCCTGGTGACTTTCTCCCCTGCACTGCACCGATCAGATAGATCAGTGTGGGGCAGGAGAAAGGAGAACAGTTCTTTCAGTGATCATGAAGGATGCTGTCAGTGTTTTCCTCCATCAGAATAAGCAGCCTCTAGACTGTAAGAAACACACACATTTTAACATCATTTTGATTGTCTAAAATTTACTGCAGCTAAAAATTACATTTGGTTTACAATGCATTTTGCCAGATATGTTGTCACTTGTCAAAGCTAAGAATTTTACATGCTGGGTTTTTTTATGGCACATTTAGCACTGATAAGTTGTCACACTCTTGCTTAATATGTTAACATTCTGTCTGTAAACTGTATATGCATAGCTACCTTTTTGAAGCAATATTGAGATTTACTTAAGAACGTGGGGCCCAATAAATACCATCAATGGTGCCCAGTCCAAGAGATGGTGGATCCTATAGGTAAACACCACCTCATCATGCACTAAAACTTACTAAAAAAAAAAAAGATGTGAAGTTCACACATATAGAAAATGGACATTTTGTGAATACATATTACACGTATTGTAAAATAGATATAGATAGAGCTCATATGTAGAGTTTGTTTGATAAACTTTCCTACTACTTTGTCTAAATTAGAAGCAAATTGGTTGAACATTACTTCTACCTAAAATGGCAGAAAACGCACCTATCTTGGTGATGGACAGGACAGCTAGAGGGGATATGGAGGAGGCTGTTATTTTTTTTTTAATAGGTGTACTTTCACCAATTTGCTGATAATTCATTGAAAGTAGATGATCGGTACAATTGCTGCCAATGCATTTTTTAAAGCTGTATTGTCATGAGTCAAATTTGATCATGTTAGGTTCTTGCATAGGTCCTATAGCATTGATAAGTTTCCACCCTCTTTCCTACATACACACATCTCTCCTGCATACACACAACTCTACTACTATCACACACGCAATTTTCCGAAATACACACACAACTCTCCTCCATACACAAACACAGTTCTAACACATATAGCTTTTCTACAGCTTTGAAGTATGCACTCACACCTCTGTTACATACACGCACTGTTTTGCTACATACTTGTACACAGCTTTCTTACATACACCAACAGCTCTCTTATATACTCATGCAGCTCCACACACACAAACACTTATATATATATATATATATATATATGTACACTCATCCATCGTATACATTACCACATCTTGAAATTCCTTCCAGGAATGTGACTGATCACATGACCTGAAAGGTTCAATGGCTAATCAACAACTTTGTTTGATTGGGACCCTATCCATGCCACCTCACATATCAGGAGTGTCGTTCTTCTTTTCATAAAGAGGTCCAAGGGCTAGTCTTGCAGAAGTTTTTTCAGCTACACAGGATGCGCAACATCCGTGCAAGTCCTGGTGACTTTCTCCCCTGCACTGCACCGATCAGATAGATCAGTGTGGGGCAGGAGAAAGGAGAACAGTTCTTTCAGTGATCATGAAGGATGCTGTCAGTGTTTTCCTCCATCAGAATAAGCAGCCTCTAGACTGTAAGAAACACACACATTTTAACATCATTTTGATTGTCTAAAATTTACTGCAGCTAAAAATTACATTTGGTTTACAATGCATTTTGCCAGATATGTTGTCACTTGTCAAAGCTAAGAATTTTACATGCTGGGTTTTTTTATGGCACATTTAGCACTGATAAGTTGTCACACTCTTGCTTAATATGTTAACATTCTGTCTGTAAACTGTATATGCATAGCTACCTTTTTGAAGCAATATTGAGATTTACTTAAGAACGTGGGGCCCAATAAATACCATCAATGGTGCCCAGTCCAAGAGATGGTGGATCCTATAGGTAAACACCACCTCATCATGCACTAAAACTTACTAAAAAAAAAGATTTGAAGTTCACACATATAGAAAATGGACATTTTGTGAATACACATTACATGTAATGTAAAATAGATAGAGCTCATATGTAGAGTTTGTTTGATAAACCTTCCTGCTACTTTGTCTAAATTAGAAGCAAATTGGTTGAACATTACTTCTACCTAAAATGGCAGAAAATGCACCTATCTTGGTGATGGA
The DNA here is from genome assembly GCF_046119375.1 of Phyllobates terribilis. Classification (NCBI taxonomy): domain Eukaryota; kingdom Metazoa; phylum Chordata; class Amphibia; order Anura; family Dendrobatidae; genus Phyllobates; species Phyllobates terribilis. Next base: position 81,398 of record NW_027366099.1, read on the forward strand.
CAGGACAGCTAGAGGGGATATGGAGGAGGCTGTTATTTTTTTTTTAATAGGTGTACTTCACCAATTTGCTGATAATTCATTGAAAGTAGATGATCGGTACAATTGATGCCAATGCATTTTTTAAAGCTGT